>NC_060891.1:12034378-12331878 GCF_014805685.1 Silurus meridionalis | reverse complement strand
ACCCTATTGAGCACCCGTGGTGCATCCTCAAGCGGAAGGTGGAGAAGCGCCATGTGCCCAACATCCGGCAGCTCTGTGATGTCATTATGGAGGAGTGGAGGATGATCCCAACAACAACCTGTGCAGCTCTGGTGAATTCCATGCCCAGGAGAAATAATGCAGTGCTACATAACAATGGTGCTCACACAGAATACTGACACTTTGGACACAGTCTTGACATGTTCACTTAGGGTGTACTTACTTTTGTTGGCAGTTATTTTGACAATAATGGTTGTATGTTGAGTTATTTTTAGAAGACAGTAAATCTGTACTGCTATACAAACTGCACATTGACTATTTACTGACAGTGCAAAAAAATATAGTAAAGGCCAACAAAGTAATTACAATGTTTGGGGTATAATGGAGCAGTGCCATGGGTATAAAAGTTAATATTTGGTTACCAATAATGAATGAAGGCTACATTGTGATGTTATTACAGCTTTACCATTGTTGGTTAAGTATTTAAGTACTTAAGTCTTTTTTGAGTGTTGCTGTCTGCTCAGAAGATTTATTCTTCATGACTCTTAAGATCTGTCCTGTTAAATCATATAGACAGTTGCTTTTGTCTCATTTTAATGAATGAAAGCATGCATGGAACTGTAATCCATGTCTGATGACTTCCTGCTCTCACAGATGTTCGACCAATTGTGCAAACATTCATGAATTCATTCATACGGGCATTCGGTCATTTGGTCATCCTGATTAATCCATCCTGTTCAGAGTTGCAGTAGATCCAGAGCTTATACCATACATTCTGTTCATCACAGTTCATCACAGGGCACCATGCACACACACACACACACACACAGTGTCAGTGGGAGGAAACTAGAGGAAACACACAGAGACATGAGGAGAACAAGTCTGCAAAGACAGCAATCCAACATCCAGTACACTCATATATTCATGAGTATGACTTTCCTTTGTCTCCATGAGCACCATTTCTGTAAGTCTTCTGTTGAGTCTCACAGCATCCCAGTCCCGATTTACACCTCTACTATTCTGTTCTCACTGACTCTCTGTGAATGTTTCTTTTGTAGAGAAAGTGTTCTTCTTATACACACTGTATTGAATTCAATAGAGCCCGTGTCTGTTTTTCCAGTTCTTATTTAAAGTTATAGGAATACAGCCATAACATAGCCATGTGGTGCTTTTAACATTAGACATCCTGTTATAAAGGCAAAATAGCAAGATAAATAGACAAATAAACTAGAGTAAAAAAAAACCAACCCATGCAAATTCTTTGGTCTGGTCCATGCGTTCCTCTCTCCAGTCTTCTATCAGTCCCTGATATGTCTAGAGGCAAATGATACAGGAGAATCATTTGAATGAAATTTTACTGTTTGTAAATATCACCTGTAAGAATGACTTTTTCTGCGTGTTTTCTCACGTCATGTGTTGGGTGAACAATCCTAGCAAGAAACCTACTATTTATTACCTTCATACTTAAAGAACATGGAACTGCCAAGTTAATGTCATCTGATATAGTACAAATACTAAACTGCAGGATTATAATAAATTGTTGCTGTCATTAGGGCCCATATTTATGGCTTTTCTATCTTGGGTTAAAACATTTCTGCATCTTTATAAACAGCCTTGCTGTCTCAAGAGAGAATTAGATATGGTGTAAAGTAGGGCTGCAACATCTAATCGATAAAAAAAAAAAGATGATAATCGTGAAGAAATTTGTTGTCAATGATTGGTGTTACCGATTAGTTGGTCTGCACAAGTTACCGGTTTGCGTGACTATAAGACAACACAGTCGCTTGTGAAATAGCGGAGAGTACACGATCAACAGGCAGCAGGTAAAAGTGTGCGTCCCAAATCATCTCACGCAATATGAGCATTTTATATTAAAATGCTGTAAGACTGTAAAACCTGCATATTGTGCAAAGCAGAGCTTATGTAGTATGAAACTACCACAGGATGCATAAGCATGTAAAAAGAAAACACTGGTGTCACGGATGAAGGCGAGACATCAGAAGGGTTGGTAACTTCTGCACAGTCGCACTGGATCTGTTCTGTCGCGAGCATCAGGTTGCGCAATCGACTCGCCCTCGACGTAGTGATGGATTCAATTAAAACTGCGAACAAACACTAAATCTAAAAGCAGCAAATAACAGAAGCAGTGAACGAGTACATTTTTAGTCACTGTTTTGGATTTTAGCAAATGCTGATGCATTTGTACACCAATGCATAATTTCCTTTATTTATTTATTTATTTTTTAAATCAAGCCTGTTAGATTACTGCATATTTCCATTCAGGTCTCTTTTTATTACAATTGTCTGCTACAACAGTAACTTATCTGTTTTCTAACTGCGACTTTACTACGTTCAAATGCTTGTTAATTCATGCATATATCATTTCATTATTATACAAAATTAAATGAATTATATTCGGGATGCTTATATCTGAGCAACTGAACAAAATGTGTATTTGTTGTTTTTTATTTTGACAACAGAAATTGTCAAAATAATGGTGCTTTATATTGATTTTAAGCATGGTTGTCAACTTGCCATCTTCAAAATACAATACAAATGTTGATTTAAACAAATTGCTTCACCTTTCTTACTCAAATGCTGCATTTATTAACAACCCAGCATAAATTAATTTGTTCAAAGGAAAAATACCCTGTGCGCTCCTCAACAAGCAGCCACTATCAGCTTAAAAATGTCAAAATTAAAGATAGTTTAACTCAATATGTTGCTTTTGCATTTTTCTAAGCACACTTTTATACATAAATACCCTGAGTTAGGGTTTTATATACTTATAATATGCGATTAATCGTTTTTAAAAATAATCGTTAGTCGCAGCCCTCGTGTAAAGGTACCAAGCTGTCCTTTTCCTTGTTGCTGGAATGGTCTGTCAAGGGTACCTTTAGTGTATATCTTTTTAACTGGGAGGGCCTGTGCCATAAGGTGCAGTAATGTACATGGATCTGTGTGCAGTACCACTATATATAGATAGCACTATATTCATGTTTTCAACTGAAAAATGTACACTAAAGTACCGTTTGTTTCCTTTTTTCTTTTTGGATTTCTGAGAGTGTATGATCTGAGTGATCAGTTATATACCATTGATGTTAACGTTACGACGATCTTCATGAAGACAAGAATGATGTGCTACTACACAACAGCACATTGTTATCTCAGGTCATAAAACGAATGCTGAAAATTTTTTTTTTGTGTTTGTGTGTAACAACTTAAGATTCAGAGATAAGGCATCTCGTTTGCTTAAAATCGAACGGTCGGTTTTTCTTTTTTGAGGCATGCAGGATAGAAAAAGTACCCTTATGGAGCCGATCCGCTCCAAACCTTTAGTTCTCCGGGGCTCGCTAACGATCCATGTGAGGTTCAGTCCATTAGCACAGACGCAGTTTAAGCAGAGCCGACAATGAGGTCATTTAACATGCTGGGTGAACAAATTGAGAAGTGAGCCATGGGAATCTCTGAGGATGTGGCAAAAGCCTTCAGCACAGTGCACTGTATGTGGCTAACATTTACTATGAACTGACATGAAACCTGGTCTTTGGTGCACACTACACCTCTGTAATGCTGGAGTCTCCATAACATATTCCTTACAGATATACAGGGGATTATTACAATTTTGGTTTCTATATAGCCGGTTAATGCTCTTTCTGGTAGACTTTCCAATACATTAATGGAATGTGATGTAAACTATGCCATATTGTTACAGTCCCATAATATTGTGCGTTCCTGTTTATGGACGCTTTCATTATTTTATTGATATTGTCTGGTGATGTGCATCATTTTTAATGTAAGTAAATGGCCCTGTTTGTATTCATTGTGTATGTAATCCATCTCTCACTGTGGTCTGTAGAGTGGTGTGGAGTGCAATGGATGATGGGAAGCCTGTGTGGGCACCCCATCCAACAGATGGGTTCCAGCTGGGGATGATCGTGGACATCGGTGCTGACACACTCACTATTGAGCCACTCGGTCACAGGGGGAAGGTAAACAAGATAACAAACCTATAGCGCCGATTGTTAACTCGCTTATGTTGATCAGTGCCGTGTTCTGCAAATATGAATAAAAATGCACCACAATAAGCATTGATGGGGTAAAAAGTCAAATGAAATTTGAGATTATTTTTGTGCTCTGTGAAAGCTTCATAAGTTTTCCTCCAATCCATGTTATATGTAATCATACAATCATACGAGACATGTTTATAGGGCATTTTAATAACAGCTCCGATCAGGAAACTTCTATCAATTTGTTCTTTTTTTTTTAACTTAAGGAAGTATCTGGAATAAAAGAAGTTGTGAAATGAGCAAACTGGTTCAGCGCAGTGCAGTATAAGGGTGTCGCTTTGCAGAGGTAGTTAATAAGTAATGACTCCTACCTGTAGCAGGTGTGCGGCTCATGTTACGCTCAGGTTAGGTTCATTAGAAGAGTAAACCACCTGGGTTTTAGCCACCCCCTTAGAGTATCAGCCTGTACTGCTGTGCTGCATGGAAACGCTTTGGTGTATACTAACACAGGCATACACCTGATTACAGTTTTGCTACTTTGGGTTAGCTTTTTTTATTATTATATTTTATATTATAATGTACTCTTTTGATGCAAGCACATTGTAGGGTTAATGTGTCCCCTGTTATATGCATTTAAGAATTTTCTCTCCCTCATTCCACATTGAACGATCCTCCAAGTCATTTTTGTTTCGAACCATTCAAGTTTCTGTGCCTAAACCTCTATCATGAAGTTGGTTATTAAGCAGCAGTGTAAGCAGCGAATTACCCATATCTATTTATCCATTTATCAATCTGACAGTCAGTACTCCTATACATCTAACCCCCACATTTTCTCTCAGTTCTGGTTATTACAACAGCTACCAGCTCTCTTGATGTTTCTTATTCTTATAAAGCATCACAGCATTGCTGAACACACTTAGAGAAAATATGCTAATTACCCACTTGCTTTTACACGAGCTCACAGATGCTCACAGTTGGCTAATATCTGTCTGATGAACAGGGAAAGAGTAACTACCTCTTCCCACACACTGAGCCAGGCTTCTTGAACTCCTGGCCATGGAAAGCTTACAATAGTGTGGTCACATTTTTTTGTGGTGCGACCCACTGAAAAACAAGTTGTTTTAAAGTAATCATTACTTAAGATCCCACACATATTTATTTCATATATATATATATATATATATATATATATATATATATATATATATATATATATATATATATATATATATATAATAAAGAAAATGCCTTTATGTTTATACCAGTTCTCTTGTGTGCTTGTTCAGTTTATGGGCCCAGTATTCGAATCTGAATCAGGTTTATTGGCCAAGTGTGTTGACACACACAAGGAATTTGGTTCCAGCTGTTTGTTACTCTCAAAAGTACAGACATAAATAAAAACCTATACATAACAAAACAGACACGACAAGACAAAAACAGACTATACAAGACAATACAGACAATGTGAGACAATATAGACAGTGTGGGTAATAAATAGAGATACAGACCAGTAATGTACATAAAGTGTGGGAGTGCATGGTAGTGCAAATGACAGTATTGTGTGCCAGGTATGATGAGAGAGTTTACTATAAAACTTTGTACACATTGTACACTTTGTACACATTGCTGAACTATTAGTAGATCATTGGAATATTTTATTGTGAAGGCTAATAAAAGCTTTGCTGTGTGACTTTCCAGACTTTCCTGGCTTCCATTAGCCAAGTCTTTCCAGCAGAGGATGATGTCAACAAACATGTTGAGGATAATTGTAAGTTGTGCCATTCAGGCTATTTTCTCTTTCTCTCTCTCTCTCTCTCTCTCTCTCTCTCTCTCTCTCTCTCTCTCTCAATATATATATATATATATATATATATATATATATATATATATATATATATATATATATATACACATACATATGTGTGTGTGTGTGTGTGTGTGTGTGTGTGTGTGTGTGTGTGTATTTATCATATTTTGCTTTATTTTTAGGTTCTCTTATGTACTTAAATGAAGCCACCCTTCTGAACAATGTACGGGTCCGTTACAGTAAAGACCAGATCTATGTAAGTCTGATCACTTTCCCTTGCATTTGCTTGTAACTCCTATCTTTGCTCTCCTAAATCTGGGTCTAAACTTCCAGTAATTTACAGAAAAGTTGGCATTTTTATACACATACATATGTGTTATTGAAAATGGGCTTGCGTTCCGGTATTTCCTCATAAGAATGGCCTCACCATAGCCCACAGACCTGCTGTCAGTGCTGCATGAGTCATGTTGAGTGTAGAGGCTCTGCCCTACTGTGGCTGCCCATCTCAGATGACCTGGCTAATCCTGCCCAGACGCTATCAAGTTGCCTGTTGCACTTAATTAGGTCCTGCGAAGTAGCTCTGTGCAGCGTGGCAAGGCTAACCTGACAGCCCTGAACGGCAGCAGGTGGAGAGGAGCCTGTTTGTGAAGACTCACTAATAAGCTGCTAAGGGAAGCCTGACTTCAAAGTGGTCACTTTTCTAAATTTTCGATTGTCGAGCAAAGAAAGTCAACTTTTCGACAGGTTTTGTTATTTACCCATGCACTTCATTTCTACTGCTCTTTAACATCGTCTTTTTTTTCCCCAGACATATGTGGCTAACATCCTGATTGCTGTGAACCCTTACTTCGACATTCCCAAACTTTATGCTCCCGAGACCATCAAGAGCTATCAGGGCCGCTCTTTGGGAACCCTCCCACCTCATGTTTATGCTATTGGTGAATACTTGATATATAAAAAAGTTTATTTTAAATTGAGAATTTCTTTTTCACTGTTGTGTTTTTAATCTTCCTTATCTTTTCATCCCAGCTGATAAAGCATTTCGAGACATGAAGGTGCTGAAGATGAGCCAGTCCATCATTGTATCTGGTGAATCTGGTGCTGGAAAAACTGAAAACACAAAGTTTGTTCTCAGGTCTGTTAAATGAGCTCATCTTTAACTTCACAGCACGAATTTAATGGGTTGAAAGACTACACATAGTGAAACTCAATAACGTCACATTTTGCCACAGTAAAGGTGACATTGGTGATTGAAGAAGCTTTAGAGGTGTTTAATTCATTGTGTGGTAAATTATTTTCTCTCCACCCCAGGTATTTAACCAGTTCATATGGTACTGGTCAAGATATTGATGAGAGGATTGTTGAGGGTAAGCCAAATGAATTATGTTTCAAAGCTTCAAAACAATATTTGCCTCTTCCTGTGTATGACATCTGCCACTTGTATAATTTGTTGCAGCAAACCCACTGCTTGAAGCATTTGGAAACGCGAAGACTGTCAGGAACAACAACAGTAGCCGTTTTGGCAAATTTGTAGAAATTCATTTTAATGAAAAGGTAGAATATTTCTGCTGTGATGTATGTGCTGTATCATTAGTTTACACAATTTTAATGGTGATGATTGATACATATACAATAATCATAATTGTAATGTTCATTGATGATCATTGGCATTGCTTGTTTATTCATTTATGACTTATTACTTTAATGAGTTTTGAGCTGTTTCTAACGCAATCCATTTAGTTGTATATGACCCAAGGTCATTTTTTTATATTCTGTGAGATTTTCACATCAAAATGAAGCAAAAAACAGAATTGAAAGAAAAATATACAAAAATCAGGCATAACTTTATGACCACTGAATGGTGAAGTAAAAACCCTGATTATCTCTTCATCATGGCACCTGTTAGTCGGTGGGATTTATCAGGCAGAAATGAAAATTTTGTCCTCATAGATGATGTGTTAGAAGCAGGAAAAATGGGCAAGCGTAAGGATTTGCGCAAGTTTGACCAGTGCCAATTTAGACGGCTAGACGACTGGATCTGAGCATCTCCAAAACTGTAACATGTGGTTTGTGGCGGTCGGGGCTCAATGATGCACGTGGGAGCGAAGGCTGGATAGACGAACCAATAGACGAAATTCTGTAGCTCAAATTGATGAAGAAGTTGATGCTTAACGGGTCAGGACTGTTTTGGCAGCAAAAGGGGGACCAACACTATTAGGCAGGTGGTCATAATGTTATGCCTGGTGAGGAAAAAGGCCAAATCAAATTCTGATCAAATTCAGATGTGAAGTTTGCAGTAACCCATAATCTTGACAACGGTGGTGAGTCGAAAAGCATCTCAGCATGCACAAAACCTTAAAGCTTGTGGTGAATGGGTAGCAGAAGACCACGCTGGGATTCATGCCTGTCAGACAAAGAACAGAGATCTGAGGCTGTAATTGGTGCAGCCTCACCCAATCTGGGCACTTGAAGATTAGAAAACAAGTTACCCTCAACATCAACAATTGTTTCAGCCTGCGACATCCAGTTTACAGGATTTCCTTGTTTTTCGCACCATTCTGTGTAAAAACGAGAGACTTTTATGTGTGAAAATAAGCAGTTTCTGAAATACTCAAAACAAGCCCATCTGCCAACAACGCCCGTGCTATAAGATTACCTTTTTTTTTTCCTCTCATTCTGATGTTTGATATACACATTAACTGAAGCTCTTGACCTGTGCCACACAATTGGCTGATTTGAGAACATACATGTTGTACGTGTTCTTAATAAACTACACTACACTTACTCTAAATGTAATTTGTTCTTTTTTTGTATTCTGTAGAATGCAGTCGTGGGTGGATTTGTCTCACACTATCTATTAGAGAAGTCTCGCATCTGCATGCAGAGTTCGGATGAGCGCAATTATCACATATTCTACCGGCTGTGCGCCGGTGCCTCGGAAGACATCAAGAATACACTGCACTTAAACTCGCCTGACAATTTTCGGGTAAAGTTTCTGTTTGTCTGTGCAGGTATCTGTGTGTTATACACATACACACAAAACAACGTTCTACTAATTTGTCATAAAAGCACAATTTCAATGGAAGTTACTCTAACAGATGGACATGCATGTTTATATGCCTTACCCAGCCAAGAGAACTGGATTACTTTAAGGTTTTTCTTGTTTTTTTTTTTTGTTTAACTGCCTCATGCAGATTTATCCAGGTTTTATGAAAACAAAACATGCAAAAACAATGTATGAAATTGTTTTTTTGTTTTTTTTGTTTTAGATGTTAGAACAGTATCATACTGTATATTATTGTAATGTTTTTTTTTTTTTTTTTTTTTTTTTAAATTGCTGATTTCATATTAAACTTTTACTAAAAGTGTCAGTTATACCACTAGATGGCATATTTGCTTAAGGTTTTTCTTTTCCACTGCGGGTTTGGGTACTAGATATGGGTCTAGGCATCAGCATCAGCAACTAGTATCAAACTCTCACATTACAGGCATACGGTGGAAAGTAAAAAAATGTAACAATCATTGTTTTTATACAGTATTTAAACCGTGGCTGTACAAGATACTTCGCAAGCAAAGACTCTGATAAGCAGATCTTGCAGAATCGGAAGAGTCCTGAGGTAGGTCACGTGTCTACATCGTTTTAGTTTCAGCAAATTGTAATTGGATCCTGTTTCTCTATGCATGAACTTTAATGGCTTGTTTGCAGATGTACTTTATACTAACAGTCTATTAATTGATTGTGCTAAATTACAGTATAAATAACTTAATAAACAGTATAAAAAAATGTAAATTGGAGGAAGTTACTTGACACTTCAGACTGTCTAAATTGATGGTGTTTCTCTTTTAAAGAAAATGGCAGGAATGTATAGCGATTGTTATTTTGACAGGGCTACAGTTGGGACAAATACTTTATATATATATATATATATATATATATATATATATATATATATATATATATATATATATATATATATATATATATATAAAATTAAATTGGTAATTTAATTGCAAATGAAAAATGTAACTCGACTCACCATAACGCAGGATCAATGGGAGCTTAATTTATGGATGCATTGAAAATTTGCGAAAAATATATAATAAAATTGCGAGAAATATTATATAAATAAATAATATAACGCCCTGCAGACCACGAAAGTAAATAAATGGAAATGAAATAAACATTAAAAAGTTTCTTTCTTTCGGTACCGATCTGTGGCCCGGTGGTTGGGGACCCCCATTTAAAATGTATTTATTGATTTTATTATTATTTTTTTATTATTTGCTTAAAATAAGTTCTGGGTTTTGATCAGAGGTTACCAGTAAATCTCAGCAGTGGTATTGTGGCCGTGGATGAACCTCCCAGGAGGGAATATACGAGGCACTTGATGATGTTGTTGTTGTTGTTCTTATCAGGAGCCATTAGTAAATGTCATTTTGCCTCCTCCCCTTGAAGAGTATGAGAAATTAATCAACCACAGTCTCTGTAGAAAAAGATTCCTGCAGCACTCGTATCTAATCTTGCAAATATTGACTTTCTATGATTTAAAAATTATTCAGGCATTATTGAAGTCTACCTGTAAGGTATAAATGTATTGTTATTCTTTATTAGAAATTATGCATTATGCTTTATAAATCTGTTTAGTTTTTTTTAAGTCAGCAAATTAGGTTTTGTTTTTCATTAAAAACTCAAACGCTCTTCCACATATCGCTAGAATAAGTGATCATTGTGTTATGAATGTAAATGGTTCACAAGCTGCAGTAATCTTTTTTTTTTTTAATATAACGTGAAACTGTCATTACTAATTGATGCTTATATTGATAATTCTTACTCTGTAATTATAATCAGACATCACTATCTCTTTGTTCTCATTCAATTCCAGGACAAAAAGGTGATCTTTTGTTTCTAGGGCTAGTGCTGAGTACATTGCTGTTTCCTTTCCAAGGCTGAGTGTGCTGTGATGAAGATGCATGCTTGTAGATTTTACATTGATGGGTCAGGTTTTATGAATTGTTGCACCTCTTTGCACGCTAGAATACATTCTTCAAGGACCACTGTACTGCAAGGTTAGGTTGCCTTGCCATAATTGAGCCGGCACCTGAATTACTTACCATGAATCGAATTCTATGCGTTATAGCAAGGATAACGCCAAGCTACGCAGTGTGTTGGCCCTCGGCGAATGTCATTTGACATCACTGAGATTTTTGACAGTTTGACATTTCAGTGCATCTCGCCGTTACGCAAAAGTAGAATGGATTTTAGCGCCACCGTATTGCAGATCTGACGCTTTTTGTTTAAGATGCACGTGAACCGTTTTCTTCACATATACCTAGAATGAGGTGTGTACATGCTGTGATCGTGTGTGTTTTAGCATTTTCTTTGTAACACTCTTTAATTCTAATAGATTTTGAAAATCTGGAAAAAAAAAGACGAACTAATAACAAGGTTAAACTTTTAATAAGGACTTTTTCTATTGTATGTTTTTGTAGCAAATGAAAGTAGGAGCTCTGAAAGACCCTCAGCTGGATGATGTGGGGGATTTTAATAGGATGTGCACAGCCATGAAAAAGATCGGCCTTGATGACACAGAGAAGCTCAATCTCTTCAGAGTGGTGGCAGGAGTCTTGCATCTGGGCAACATAGACTTTGAAGAAACCGGAAGCACTTCAGGTAGATATCGCTATTAATTTAATAAAACATTTTTCATGCTTTTCTGGTTGCTTTTGGGTGTATGATATGTAAAAAATTCGAAAAACTATTTGCATAAAACAAAAAAGCCAGTTAGTGAATGTGCACAGGCTCACTGGTAATATAAGTGTACACGTGCAGCTAATCCATTAAATATTAACAGTTATGTGGTGTTAAAGTGACACCACTGTTATTGACTGGAACGCTGGTGTGTCCCCCGTTCAGCTAATCATCTGTTTTTAGACACACGCACACATACACACCTTCACCCACTCATCTAACACTTCACCTCAACATGGCTCATTAGTGTGTAAAGGTTTTTTCACCTCATTGTTACCAGACAGCATCAGCTATTATTTCTTCATCTTCTAAAAGGCACCAGGCCATTTTTTTTTTAACTAAGCTGCTTTCGAAAAGAGTAACTGAATGCATGGCCTCTGTATTGAGTCGCGCATTGCCTTGTTTTTTCACATGCTTCCCAGACAAGCGATGCAAACTGTTATTTAATATTATGTAACATAATTACAAGTAGTTTTTATAAGTGTATGCTCCCAGAGACACAGTTGTGCTTGATGAATAGAAAGTCTCTCTCATGCTGAATTCAACTCCCAGTCTGGTTAAATACACTTATATATGTTATAGAGAACATTTTAGAAATTTTGCTGATCGTACACATATTTAGTCATCATCGGTAAACAACGCAGCACATAAATCTGATATGTGAGGAATAACACACAACAGATCATGCTTCTATATTCAAATAATGAATAGCGGTCGGAAGCGAGGCAATCGGTCAGCCCGTGATAAACAGTCATTCTCTTTCTCTCTATCTCTCTGTCTCTCCCTCTCTTTTTCTTTTTCCCTCCCTCTCTTTTTACAAACACAGCCTGTCATTTTCTAGAGGAAAAAAATGACAAGTCAAACATTGTTACAACAGTGAACCCTTAAGGAAATGTGATAAAAATGTATGAAATATGACTCCTAAAACACACTTTTCATTAATATTATTTATTTATTCATTCATTTATTTTTCCACTCACTATAAAAAAAAAAAAAACTAAAAGAATATCTGTAAAAATGTATACAAACCTGCTGACCAATCAGATTTGATCATTGAGCGATGTTATGTGTTATGTTAACCTGGTTATATATTGCGTAAGGAATGAAGTGTGTTGTACATTACAGCTCTGTCCTGCATTAATGAGTAGCTCTTTTTCGGTGATGGTTGGCAGGTGGCTGTGTTCTGAAGAATCACTCGACTCAGACTCTGCAGTACTGCGCTGAGCTCCTGGGTCTGGACCAGGACGACCTGAGAGTCAGCCTTACCACTAGGGTCATGCTTACCACTTCAGGGGGCACAAAAGGCACAGTCATCAAGTATGAGTCACTTTGCGTGCACGCACACACACACACACACACACACACACACACACACACACACGCATCATATAAGTATATCAGCCTGACCTGGAAACTCAAAACATGGGACCTTTTTTTTTTTTTTTTTTTTTTTTTATACATGATATTTTCTATTATAATAAATAATATCGTATTTAATATATTTAATGCATTTATTATTATACATTCATAGAATAATACATAATACAGTAGTTTGATAATGACTTCGTTATGGCTAGAGTTTAATTCGTTTTTCTCTTTCGTTCTGTTTTCACGTTGCCTTTCAAGCCTCACACCATGAACCTTTTAGTAAAAGCTAATTACTCGCTTTTTTGTCTGCTAGGAAACATACATTATATCACACGTGGTTCCAAACAGGATGTCATTATATTCATTAAAATTTGATTAGACCCCATTGTAATGAATCCTGCATTTTTCTGTCTGTGCTGCAACTAGGTTGTGTTCATTTATTTTTTTTCTTCCGTGCGATGACACGCGCCATGCATCAGATCTTTGGTCTCGTATTGAGGTCGTATCTTGGAAACATATGCTGATGTGTCTATTTTTATATATTCTAGTAAGCCCTTTCTGTGCATGCAGTCACTCAGCAGCAGATCCAGAACCAGGCTGCTTTTGCGTTTAGATTTTCTGAAGTGTCTGATCGCATTAGGGTACTTCACATGACGAGCAGTGGTGTGCTGTATCCTGCACTGAGAGCGCCACTCGAACTTACCAGGCTCCTGCAGCATATTCATCACAGCTTGCTCCCCTGTGATGTGAATGTCCTCTAGCATTACCTTTCATCAGTTCATTGAGATCTGCATCTTCTCATTAAATCCTCACACTGTAATTGTTCTGAGCGGGAGTTTCAACAAGAAAACATTTTTTCGGCCTCTTCGGACGAAAGGTGCAGTTCCTACCAGAATCCATCTTTTCTAAGGCACTGTACCAATCTAGTTGCCATTTATTGTCTTGTGTTGCGAATTGAATTAAAGAAGAAGAGTGTAAGAAGGGTTTTAGGCATAAATCTCTTTACAGCTCTTTTGTTGTAGATCCAGAACTTATTCTAAACTTTACTTCCTGCTTTACAGGGTGTGGTATGGAGGCTGTTTAAATAAAAAATTATAATAAAAAATGAAAAATAAAAAAGCCATTACTCTGAGCTCTGAGTTCTTCTATCCACTGTTTGAATGATGTGCTAGAGCTGCACTGATTAATATTTAAATAAGAACAGATGTTATGAGAAGGTGTTTCACAAACATGTATCATATTTCCTTATTTAGCTGAGGACAAATACACAGCCATGTTGTATTTCTGTGGAGAATAGTGTGAGCCGTTTTCTAGCCGAAATAAAGTCCTTGCCTTGAATTTAAATATTATCATCACTTGGCCATATGGTGAAACCTTCTTCTTACTTTTATCTCCTTCTCTCATGTTAGTAGAACTGGAACAGTTTAACATAGTGCTGTGCGTTATGAGATATGTCAAGGCCCCTTGAGGCACTATAGTGTGGGGGCAGGGCAGGGGGCATACAAGTTTACCTTCTCAAACAAGTGCATGAGCAAACTTATAATGCATGTTAACCATCAGTGGTCTCCCAGATGCAGGGCTTTAAACATTCTGTGCTGTAACTTTTAAATGTACTTTTAAAGACATAAAATCTTTTGCTTCTTACACATGTATTAAAATGGATAGTAATCATGCTGCATTAAATGCAAGGAGATGAAACTAAACAAATAGTCATCTGATTTAATTAAACTAGTAATGGCTTTTTAACCTATAAGCTAAACTAATCATTTACCACAACGCCTCGTGTGTGCAGCGTGGTTACTCAGAAGATTTGAAGTATAAAATATTCTTGATAAAAATAAAGGTGAAGAAAATATGCGAACATTTAAAAGTTACTGTTGGAAAAAATTTCACAGTAAACATAAACTCATGCAAATGCTTCAATTATAACCATATAAGGGCTAATTTTCCTTTTACATTAATTACGCAATATCACGCGAGCAAGAGTGCGATTTATTCTGTATATCGGCATGCCTGTGATTGCCTCAGGCCTAAGCACAGCAATTTGACCAGTCGATTTAAATATTGTATAATGCTATTCTCTAATACTCCATTTGTGAGCCGTTTTGGTAAAACGCTTCATTAGAACGACTTGTTTATTTACTGAAAGCAGTAGGTATATTTAAAAAGAAAAAACTTTCCCAAATTACAGTTCCTACACTCTCTTAAAACTTCTACACGATAGAGTAAATAGTTCAAATGCATTATTATTGCCCCCCCCCTTTTTTTTTTCCTTGTCAGTTCCTAATTGTGTTAGTTATAAATTGTTTTATTCTATTATTTATTGTATTTATTTTATTTGGAATTATAATCTATTCAGCATTGCTAGAACGCCTTTAAGGAATAAATGGCTGACAGCTTTTGAGACGGGTTTGAAATAAAACTGAAGTGACATATATTGATGAGTTTACATTAACTGTTCTGGCCCAGTTTTTGACTCCTCCTGGCCCACTTTGCTGTTCTCCAGGGTGCCGCTGAAGGTGGAGCAGGCCAACAATGCGCGCGATGCACTAGCCAAGGCCATTTACAGCCGCCTCTTCGATCATGTGGTCACACGGGTCAACCGGTGCTTCCCCTTCGAGACCTCCTCAAACTTTATTGGAGTGCTGGACATTGCTGGATTCGGTGAGTGCGTGCAGCAGCAATGGTGCTTGTCAAAATTTTGGCTGTGTTTCTTCAAGTAACATGCACTTCTTACTGAACTGTATGCCATTTTGTATTAAAGGAAACCTATTTTTAGCATAAGGAAGTATTTGTTTACAATTTATTCTGAAATATTAAGTAAGAGCTTCTTCTTTTTAAAGGCTTTGAGTTTTAGTTTTCTAATTGTTTCATTCTCATTAAAAAAATAAAAGGAGTTTTAATAAACTGCGTTACATTCGCCCAGCATATTATTGATATTATCATTCTGTTGTATGAGATGGTTTTAGGTAATATTAAATTTTAAATCATTCCATATTTGATTCTGTTTACCTCTAGAGTATTTTGAGCATAATAGCTTTGAGCAGTTCTGCATCAACTACTGTAATGAAAAGTTGCAGCAGTTTTTCAATGAGCGCATACTGAAAGAGGTGAGTTTCAGCATGTCACTAATGTCTTTAGTATGGAATGAACTGTTCCGGTTAATTAGGATAGGATTATGACAACACGTGCAATGTTTCCTGTTGAATATGTTCTTGAAAACCTTTGTTTGTACAATATATTTCTTATATTTTTTTTTTGTGTATTAAAGTTCCACTTGTTGCATGGTTTGTGAAATTTGCTGCCATTGTTCTTCTTTTTAAGGAACAAGAACTGTATCAGAAAGAAGGTTTGGGAGTAAATGAAGTTCATTATGTTGATAATCAGGACTGCATAGGTGAGTATTCCTTGATATATACAGTTCCTAGATGTTAAGTAAAAAAAAACTGTATTTGCTGGATAATGTGAAAATCATGTAAATTGTGGAGTGTCACAGCCAGATTCAGTTGTTGATCAGTTGTGGGTACAGCCCTAGAATAGACTTTATAGTCACATATAAATTACAGCACAGTGAACTCCTTTTGAAGTTTTGCTTGTTTGAAACCTGGGGTCAGCCATGATATGGCCCCCCTTGGAGCACAGAGGGTTAAGGGTCTTGCTCAAGGGCCCAAGAGTGGCAGCTTTGAGATACCGGGGCTTGAACCCCACAACCTTTCGATAATTAACCCAGAGCCTTAACCACTGAGCTACCACTCCCCCTACTCTAAGTAATAGTAATAATAATAATAATAATAATCATCAACATAATCGTCATTTATTATTATTATTGTATGACCCTGAATGATCTGACATTTGGGAACGTAACCTCAATGTCAATAATCTAATTTTTGATATATTTCAGGGATTTTTTTTTTTTTTTATTGATTATAGTTGTGCATTTTTTCTAGAGTAACTTGTATGTGAACTCAGTACATTTTTAATGGAATGAAGTACAAATTGAATGGAATGAAGTACAAATAAACACTAAGGTATTTATTAAGTATTTGGATATGCAGATGCAGAGGTGTTGAAAGTTTGTGAAGTCTGTGTTTTTCTGCATAATTATTACCCAAAACCATCATCAGATTTTGCAAAGAGCAGACAAAGTGAACCAAGTCAAACAAATGAAACACAAGATTGTATACTTTGTGAAATGTTTATTGAGAAACAGGATCCCAAATATTTGTATTGAAATATCGAAAAATGTCAACGGTTTTACAAACTTTCTCGCTCTACTGTAAACTCATTTGGTCTTGTTCTGTTTCCGATTCTTTTTGTGCTGACTCTTCAACTAAAGTTGGCATCTCCTAGATTTTCATGAACAAAAGGAAAACCTATTCTCTTGGTACACTGTCAGCGCTGAAGTGTTTCCCAGGGGCTTATTGAAAACAATTAGGGCTGGGCTGCCACACATATCGCCAAGAATATGATGTAAATGCAACATTAGAGAGAAACTGAATCCGCTATACAGTTATCTGCAAGGTGTATCTGGTGATACACAGATTCGAAAATAGTTTTCGTCACGATTTAAGAACATTAATTTCAACACTTTATAGGATTCAGCTGTGTCCTAGATTACAGTTCTGCATCTAAACAGGATTCGGCACTTGGCACAGCGCTTACAGACACTTTCCATTCAAAGGCTCAGGCCATGCTAATGCTTCCATTAATAATGCAGTCTATTGCACATCCTAGTGACTTGCAAATGGACACACGGGGGGCTCTACTCTATTTCCCCTCATCAATCAGCTCTCATTTAAGCACAGGTGTCTGCTCATACAAATACATGAATGTGCCTGTGTCTGGTTCTCAGTCACCTGCATGTATTGCTGATGAATAATGCACCCTGTAGACATCCTTGTGCCGAATACCAAATATAGCCATGCGCTCCCCAGCTTTGCCTTCATTCCATTAAATTTGTTTGGGATGGACATGCTCTGTATAATAGCTGATCAGCTGGGTCATCGTATGCTAATGAAGTGTGCTGTCTCTGCTGCAAGCTGCATTTTATAATGCTGTCTTTCTCTCCGTAGACCTCATTGAGGCAAAACTGGTAGGAATTCTGGACATCCTTGATGAGGAGAACCGACTTCCCCAACCCAGTGACCAGCACTTTGCTGAGGCTGTTCACACTAAGCACAAAGATCATTTCCGCCTCACGGTTAGCTGTGGGCCGTTTTCGTTCTTGAAATATGCTCAGCGTGTGCTGATTGTTATTTAACGTCTTCTCTTTTTTTTTTTTGTTTATTATAAATACTAATACTAAATATATTATATATACTTAGAAAGACTATAATTGTGAAATATAGTTACCTGCATATTAGTTAATTGAAGCCCTGGATCTTGAATTGCAATTCATTTTTTTTGTATTAGATTCCAAGGAAGTCCAAACTAACAATCCACAGGAACCTAAGGGATGATGAAGGATTCATCATCAGGCACTTTGCAGGAGCTGTGTGCTATGAGACTGTATGTGCACCTTGCCATGTATTATAGCTCACACACTTAATATTTCATATTCATAATATTTTAAATATTACCGTTATGATTTTTAAAATTGCATCTAACCCCCTAAATAAAAATGTTTGTAATGGTAGTTAGAATTGTGCAAATCATGTAAAAAAAAAAAAAAAATTATAATAATTTTTTAATGATATTCTACTATGATGGACTGAGATTGCATGTATATGTATGGCCTCATTCTTTGCCTGATGCTGACTGTGTATGTGTGTGAACAGGCCCGATTTGTGGAGAAGAATAATGATGCCCTCCACATGTCCTTGGAGAGCCTTGTGTGCGAGTCGAAGGACAAGTTTGTCCGGGATCTCTTTGAGAACAACTCAAACTCAAAGGACTCCAAGCAGAAGGCTGGCAAACTCAGCTTCATCAGTGTAGGAAACAAGTTCAAGGTGAATTAATGTTTTACAAAGGCTCAATAAAAAGACAATGTATGTCATAGACATATATAAGACTATAAGATATGGATTTTGGTCTTTTACAAATGCAAACAATTGTTTATACTAAGAGTTTCCCCCCTGGTGATTTTTTTTTTTTTTTTTTTTTTTTATAAAGGAAAGTAGGATAAACTTCTATGGAAGCCTTGTGAACTAGCCCTCCCTACTTATTAACTGGTTTAGAATCTAATTCTTACCTCTTTTCCTCTGTCCTCTTCTTTTGCCCCTTCCCTTTCCCCCCAGACCTTCATCTGTTTTTGACTCTATCCTTGCGAAAAACTTGTATGTCTTAGATAAAAACTTAAAAGGGCAGAAACGAGAAGATAAAGGATTGAACTTTTATACTGGGTAAGCCTGACTTGTGAAATTCAAACCCTGCAGAGGTGTAGTTTACCATGTCTCACCCCGCCATTACAAGCCTGAACAAAGTCACATACGCTACCCACCTCCACTGCTCTGTCTGTCCGTCCATCCTCAGTTCACCTTCCTGCTCGTCCAAGAGCTCCATGATGTCATTGTCACTGTAGTGCTGAATTTACAGTTTTAATGTCATTTATTCATTTTCATGGCCTTAAGGAAAATTTTTACACCAATTGTTTTATTCTGAGTAAAAATACAATACACCAGAGATTTCCTGATGTAATAGATTCTTATATACTAGCTCTCCCTCTCGCTCATTACATTGTTGATACGGCTGGGCTAAAACACACACGAGTGGGATGAATGTAGGCTCACAAGCATGATTTTTGTTTTCCACATGCTTTATATGCCTGCTGCTGTTAGTGATTACAGTTTGCATGGGACCAACTCCATTTTGTATAGTACACTTGTCACAAAATGCTGAGGCTAGTCTTTTTTTTTCTGTTAATTCTTTTAGACTCAATTGATCCTTCTACTAGAAAAGCTTTGCAGCACAGTGAGTATCTGCTCTTATTTGTTCCAGAGTAGGAAGAGTTCTGTTTTCATTTTAATTCAGTCATTAAATAATGTTTTTTAAGAACACACCATTCACACACTATGTTTATCCCTTTTATTATTTAAACTGTACGTTTGATTTTATGTTTGCAAAGGGATCCAACTTTATCCGCTGTGTGAAGCCTAATCTGAAGATGATCAGCCACCAGTTTGAAGGAGCACAGATTCTGTCCCAGCTGCAGTGTTCTGGTATGAGTGCTTGTGTGTATCCAAATACATCTGCAACACACACCGTGTTCTTGCCATTTCAGGTATCCATTTGTTTGGATTTGCTTAAAGGTTCATGCTTTTCTCCATATTGCCAGTGTGGCTTCAAATGTTTCACTTAAAATGTACGGCGTCACCAAACAGAGGACTTCGATCTCAACGCTTGTTTTTTCAGAACGTATATATTGCCCAGTGAGTAGACGCATTAAATGTGAAGAGCAGCGATTGTTTTTCGTTATACTCCTGGGGTGGTCTTAGCTGTAAGGGCTTTGTTAATGAGCTCTATCACATGTCATATCCTGCGTTTGCAACACTTGCTCTGTCTTCGCAAGATATAATGGTTTGCAGGCACATTTAAGACCTGCACAAAGTAGCTCTAGAGAACGAGTGTGGCCACCATGCTATAGGGACAGTGAGCATATGCAAAGGCTCATTAACCATTCCAACCTTATGGAAAGTTTTTTTTTTTTTATTATATTGTGGAATTATTACTTTCGCTTTAACTAAGCATTCAGTGTAGGAAACAAAACATTTTGTGAACGACATATTCGTTCATATTAAACCGCTGGTTTAATTTTTTTTTTTAGCACATTTTGAAATCAACCTGCCATATTTATCCGGTTTAAATAATTTGCCATGGCCATATTTTTCTATGCTTTTCCCAGGAATGGTTTCAGTACTGGATCTGATGCAGGGAGGTTTTCCTTCCCGAGCTCCTTTCCATGAACTATATAATATGTACAAGAAATACTTGCCGAGCAAGCTTGCCAGACTCGATCCTCGTCTCTTTTGTAAGGTAGGTCTTTCTCTTTAATGCAACATTTGCTTTTTTTTTCTGTCTCTTCAGAGCTTTCTGTGTCTGACCGTTTTCACATGCCTTGTGTCCACTGCAGGCTCTCTTTAAAGCACTGGGGCTTAATGACAATGATTACAAGTTTGGACTGACCAAAGTGTTTTTTCGCCCTGGAAAGGTGAGCATCCACAGTCTAGAACTAGAATGACGGTCGGTGTTGTGCGGTCAAAGCTAGCGCTTCAGTTCTTTTGCATTTGTGAAAAATCGAGACTGCAGTATTAAAACGAGGGTGACTGCGTTGTGCATCTCAGTTTGCAGAGTTTGACCAGATCATGAGGTCAGACCCAGAGCACTTGGCAGAGCTGGTCCAGCAGGTCAACAAGTGGCTAGTGGGCAGCCGCTGGAAAAAGGTCCAGTGGTGTGGATTGGCTGTTATTAAATGTGAGTTTTTACTCAAATGCTCTCTGTGTCAAAATAATCTTCAAATACAAATGTACCACTGGTGATATAAGCCAGCTTTAGGTAGCCGAAGGTGAAAATGTTACAGTAGTGGTAATTTTATTTATTTATTTTTTAAATTTTTTTTTGTGTGTCATCCCATCCTTTGCTCAACAGGGCATTTGTAAAGTAAAAGACTTGCCTCTGCTCTATAATTGTACTTCTAAATGAGAAAATGTGTCCTTCCTGTCCTTTCCACCTTCTCCCGCAGTGAAGAATAAAATCAAGTACAGGGCCAGCGCCTGCATTAAAATTCAGAAAACAGTTCGCATGTGGCTGTGCAAGAAGAGACATAAGCCTCGGTGGGTTCCAGTCTTCACAAACCACTTACCTTTCATTAACTGATCATCATAAAATATAATGTACCCATAGATTTTGTATATTTGCATCCATTGTACCGCTCCGTATCTCTTTTTAGACTGATATGGATTTTCTGTTGCATTGCAGTGTTGACGGTCTGGTAAAGGTTCGGAACCTGAAGAAGAGAATAGAAAAGTTTAATGAGGCTGTGAGCGGTCTGAAAGAGGGCAAGCTGGAGATGAGTAAGCAGATTCAAGAGCTGGCAACCTCCATCGACTCCCTCATGAACAAGATTAAGGTGAAGTTAATTAAATATTATGCTTTAATATAACTACATTGGGTGATTAGTAGAGTGGGAAAATCTTTTAATCTAGGACAAGGCAAATTGTAGTGCGACATGTTGCCTTTTAATGACTCGGACACCTGGTTTCAGGTTGCCATTCATAATACAACAGGCACGGGTCAGTCCATGGACCGATGAAGATAAACTAAAGATGCTATGCTTGGACTGTTGTCTCAAGCTTCTACTGCAATCTTTTATCTTTGTGCACGTATTATTTTACAACACAATGTAGAATTGCTTGGACGAGTGCAACCAAAAGCTCAAAAACAACTAACTAACGTAAAATATAGCACAATCTGCCATAAGAGCAGATGACTGGATGTTTTTCAGACTTGTGTCCCTTTTTGCATTTCATGGCTAAGCATAACACAACACAATGTACTTGGGAACAAATCTATGTGACTTGTTCTAGTGAGTATAATGGAACACTAGGATAATTTGACTGACCTTGAAGTGTTAAATAAAATAAATAACATGGGAGGTTCCTTTTGTATCTCCTCTCCATTAGCAGTCTTTGCACACTCCAAAGCCTAAAGTCTTTTTTTTTTTTCTTTGCCAGAGTGGACTTTCTGCTCTCTAAACCTTCTCTCTCTTCCTCTCTGGGGACAAGGCTTTCATGTTTCAGGCCAAATGAGTGCTACTGGCAGTGGGTTTTTAGAGACTATGCCCTCCTCACCACCAGTGATAACTGATTGACACTCGAGCTGAATCTTTTCCACTTGATTGCCTCGATTGCCTCTGTATAAAACAACAGCATCTGTTTCCTTTGGTACCTCTCTGTCCCTCTCCCAGACAGTACTAAGGTGATGCACTGGATTAATGAGGACCTTCAGGATATGAAAGCAAGCTAAACTCTTAAGTGGCGTAACCTGCCACGTTGTCTTTTTTTTTTTTTTTTGGGAGTATGAATTCTGGGATAAATGAGAGATTCATGGCCAAGAGTCTGAGTGGAAAGTTACTTTCCCCTGTTGATTTGCAATAGGTTAGACTTCGAGAAGATGGGCACATGAAAGCACGCATGTAGTTGAACTGAAGAGGTGATTTATAAATTAGAAACATAATTAAAATAACATTTCTGGGTTTCTAGGGAAAACACACACGCAAATGCACGTATTTGCCAGGCTTAAAATGACCCATCTGATGCCAAATGTGTATTGGAACCGGAGATGACTCGCAGTAGAGAGGAAAAATAGAGCCAAAAGTGTTTAAATTATCTCCTTACTCCAAGCTGATAAGGGATGCTGAATATTCTTTGCAGTATTTGGGTTCCCTCTGATGGCCTATATGTCTTTATGTGTATCTGCATCTTTCAGAATACAGTGATGAGTCGCTCAGAGATTGAACAGGAATATGAGGATCTGGTAAAGTGCTCGGAGCAGCTGCTTTCCTCCATGCAGAAGAAAAAGCAAGAAGAGGAGGAGATCGAGCGGCTCAAGCACATCCAGGAAGAAATGGACAGGGAGCGAAAGAGACGCGAAGAAGAGGCACAGTTACGCAAACAGGAGGAAGATGACCGTCGAATGTAAGGAGAATTGGCGATGGCTTGCCTCGCATCATTGTTGCAGCTTCAACACCTTCTACAGCTTCAAGAGATTTACACTGCAGTGTTCTGTCTCTTTTTTATTTTTATTTTTTTATCTTCTTCTGCCAAAGCACATTTTATGTCACATGTCTTGATTATTCCTTTAAGGTGATGAGAAATTGTTAAATTCAAGCAGTGCACTGGCATCATCATTTATCAACTTTCTCTGTTGGCTTCATCCGCAGGGTCTTAAAAAGTCGAAAAAATAAATACATTTAAATCATTTATCTAATATTATATTATCATCTGATGTCCATGCAACACTACCTCTAATGCACTTCAGAATGTTTTTGTTTGTACGTTTTCATTGGTGTTGTAGTTCGTTCTTTCGCTAGTTCAAATATAATTTGTCGTATTACGACAAATGAGACCAACATGCAACAGCCAGTCAGCTTTCTGTTATTGGCATGATCTCTCTTGGATTGCAAGCGATACTTGGCTTGAAAAAATTTAAATGAAATCTGCAGAAGCCCTGTCATTCTGACTACTGTTCCAAGTATAGGAAAGTAAAATCTGTAAATCTGCTTGCAGGTTTTTTCTTCTTCAAAGAAACCACAATGTTCTCTCTTTTAATTTTTTTTATAAATATTTTCTAATAATTTAATTAAATCTAATTTGTATATGTAGCAACGGTGGTATTCCAACAGGTCAGGATTAAAAAAATTAAAAAATAAAAACGAAATAAGAATGATTTATATATCCTGACATGAACAAATTCACATAAAAAAAAAAGACATTTAAAAAAGAAAAACTAAATTATCCATGTAACTTTGGGATAGCATAAAAATACTGAAACGAATTGTAATTCTCTGTTACGCAGGATATAAGTAAAAAAAAAAAAAAAAGAAAAGTTGTTTCAAATCTTGGAATTCATTTAAAGCCCCCTGAGATTTTTTTTTTTTTTTGAGATCCTTACTTATTCTCTTTTACAACAGGAAAGCAGAGATTGAGCAGAAGAGGAAGCAGGAAGAGGAGGAGAGGAAGAAGCGTGAAGAGGATGAGCGAATCCTACAGGTATTACATATTTACATACTGTATTGATTTTTTTTTGTTGGCCTACATTGACTTCTATACTTCATTCAGCATTGATTTTAAGTCCCATGGCAAGTCAATCTGCTATTCACTTATATAAAGGGCTGTTTAGAGCATGTTATGTATGCTGTTCACTTCCACAGCAATTGCATGGTGCTTTCAGCTACCACTATAGCTGCTTATATGGTCATGGATGTCAAACACCTTCTTCCTCCTGGCACCAGCAGTGAATCTGAATGAAAGGATTTGATAAAATGCTGAGTGCATCCAAAAAACGCTTGCAAGCTCACAATCTAGATGAGGTCTGAGTCTTGTTGATTCCCCGGTCAGCTCCCAGTGAAGCAGTTATGCTCACCTGTTCTTACAAGCTCTTCTTCTAAATTACAGCACTGTGTTCTGTTTGATGGGTCCCAGTGCAAATCTCCCACTCTTTTGGTGAGGGGTTATCACAGAGATTCAGGAAAAGCACTTGAAAGAAAAAAAAAAAGAAGAACATACAGACAAATTCACACCAGTGTAAAAGGACAAAAATAACTGAATAACACAAACATTACACACTGTGATTAAATTGCTAACCTCCAACAGAAATCATTATAAACTCTTTTAGGAAAATGATTTCAATAAAAGCTGTGTGTGTGTGTGTTCTGGTGCAGGTGGAACTGGACATTCAGTTGGCTCTAGAGCGAGAGGAGGAGGTACAGAGGCAAGCAGTACTGGAGCAGGAAAGGAGGGATAGAGAGCTGGCAATGAGGATAGCTCAGAATGAAACCGAACTCATCCAGGATGAGTCTCAGATGGACCTCAGCCTACGCAGGTACAAACACATGCGCATACACAGCAGCACGTTCCTGTCATCGTCGAAGCAAGTGTCCGGTAATGTTAGTTCCACAAATATTCTCCCGAACAGCTGTTCCCTCACCGAGATTTCCATATGAAAAACGCCTGCTGTCCTGCTGCTTTTGTGAAATAGCGCACAATAAATCCGAACTGCAGCCAAGTAAACAGCTTTGTGACAGGAAACTGGCTTTGTGATTCAAACTTACATTGTGCCCCCTCTCACTCCCCCAGGGAGCCTGTTGCCCGCACATTTACTGCTTGGAACTACGAAGCATGTATTCATTGTGAAAGCTCGTGATAGATGAAGCTAAACGTGCAACACAGACGGCTTTCTCTTTAATTTTCCATTAAAGCGATGAAAAAGCTAGTTTTCAATACCTTACCTTTTTATCTCTATCTTTTTTCCAGTGAAGGTTTGACATTCATTGCTTTTTCAATTGGAAGAGACAGTTAGGACAAGCACAAGTTTCATTATCCAAGAGCGTATTTTTCTGGTGAGAAGTAACCATAAGCCGTACTTTATTCATTAATAAATTTTTCATTGCGGTCAGGGGAGCATTTCAAGGATTACATTCGTTTTATTTCCTTATTCAGAAAGGATAAAAAAATTTATAAATTCATGGTCAGATTTGACAACTTGATCTTTTGGGTTACAATATTGATTATATATTTATATATATATAAAAAATGTACTGTCAATAAAGTCAGTAAGCCATTCACCTACAAGGACAGTACCACACAGCTGGATTTTTAATACTGAAACCAGCTTGTTTCTGAGCCTGAGCTTTGTAAAGACATCATGGCAATGCAATTACTTCAGCTGCGTTTAAAGACTCTAGTCTGATAGGTGAACTGCTTTTCCCGAACTGTGACATGAGGCGCCCAGTCATCCACTAAATAAAATTGTTTGTGCATGACATTGCCGACACCTTTGTGGGTTAAACAGTTGGACAGGCTGAGTTAAGCTGATTTGCTACTAGCGGCTGTCAAGTTCAAAAGGAGTGTCCACAAATTTTGATGTGTGTCAGTTTCTTTGCAACAAGCTTACATACACAAACAGTAAAACTCAGACTAACACGTTACTACTTGCATCTGGTTTTAAAATACACGCTTTTATAAAAAAAGAATGCAGTCAACAAATGGTATATATTCTTTTTAAATCTGGTATTATTCTGCCAGTTGAAGGACTAATACCAGAACATTTAATCCTTTTATTTAAAATGTTGCTACTAAATTCTGAACTGAGCCGTTCATTTAAGCATTGGTTCAAGCAAATTGTGGGAAGAATTCAATTACGATAAATCGAGTTACCTTTACCCATCTTTAAGTGTCAAAGTTTCCTGTTGAGACTGCAGGAATGTTGACTGACACTATAAACTGTAATCAGTGTCTTTCTATCTCCCAAAAGAGTTTGTATACATCGGTTTAAATCACTAAGAAAAGTTGTTGCATGTTAATAAAAAGCACAACCTTAGTAATTTTCTGGTTTAACCTCCATCTTGGAAATGACCAAAGCACCACAACCATGTGCTTTTTTATTATATGCCCATCTGGATTACTTTTTATTAATGCCCTATTGAATCGTTGGACGTATTTTCCCAACTGACTCAGTTTGCCGTTCTTCCAGAGGACCTGATATAATAAGATCAACTGTATTATAAATTAGATTCTGGTTTTGGAGAGAGAGGTTTGAACTGAGAGTAGCTCCAGGTAATACGCTAAATCCCGACTCTGCTTGAGCTGTCAGAAAGGACTGGCATGATCCTCACCTTATTGCAAAATCCCACATACGTTCATGTGCTTTCTCTTTGTTCTTTCAGCTTTTTATGTGTTCCATCCACTATCGCTTCCAATGCTTGAACTAGCTCACAATTGCAAGGCATGCCCTGCATTTTCCAGTGCCACCTTGATTTGGTCTGATTTGCTTTTTCACCCACAACCTAATTTTTCCGATATATATATATATATATATATATATATATATATATATATATATATATATATATATATAGTTATTATTATTATTATTATTATTTATTTATTTATTTATTTTTACACTTCCTGTGTAAAAACTTCCAGCTTATTTGCTTTAATGTGTAAACACATTTGCTTTTGTGCTTTCAGGGGTCCACAAGTTCAAGCCAGCAAAGCAGCCGTCGGGGTGAAGAAGTACGACCTGAGCAAATGGAAATATGCAGAGCTTCGAGATGCTATCAACACCTCTTGTGGTGAGAGAAGGAACCATTTTTTTGATCGCTTCTCTCACAATTTACTGCCAGCAGAGTTCAAAAATATGTTTTGGTATGCTGTGAGATTGGTAGAAAATGCATACTCGTTCAAAACCATATCATCATCTATAATGCTTTGGTCTTAAGTGCACATGGAAGTAAAGCAGTAAGTAAGATGCCATTCTGTTTAACTAAATGCCACACTTTTGCAGATATAGAACTCCTGGCAGCATGCAGAGAGGAGTTTCATCGTCGTTTAAAGGTCTACCATGCCTGGAAGTCAAAGAACAAGAAACGCAACACTGAGACTGAGCAGAGAGCCCCCAAATCAGTCACGGACTATGGTAAAATAAATTTGCCGCACACCGTCTCTACACAGCGGATACGGCATGCACGTCAAGATTCCCAGAATTGTAGTGTTGTGCTGTTTACTCTTTCAGAGTTTCTCAGATTGTACTGTATGTATTGTGCATGTGCTGCACAGATGAGCAAGATTGTTCTCTTATTCCCTCCATGTTTTAATGAGCCTCTTCTCTCTTGATGAGCTTTTCTGATGTGCTTGAGCACGCAGCTAGAAGCAATTCTCATGGAATGCATTGATGTTTCCAGGGAATTAAAATTCTTTGTGATATTTCATCTAAAAAGGCAAGATTGCCATGCCCTGTTTTCATTTTTTGACAATTGCTTTTTACAAGTGACAAGTGTTCGCCTGCATAAAACAAACTGCTTTGTAAGAGCCATATGTCCTTTGTTGCTCTTGCCAGCACGCAAATCCTCACGTTCTCAGACGAACTCTTACTTCAAACAGATTGCGTTTTCCATCAAATATTCTGGAGCTAATGTTATTTCTCTGATTGAATCAGGTACTGGCTTGCCGTTAGTCAGTACTCTCTATTGAATGTTTTATTCATAAAGGACACTTCAAATAGAGATCAGAACCAATAGTTTCTTCGATTTTTTCAAATATTATTGTATTCTACTTTGTCTTGCTTGCATGCACTTTCTAATTTATTGGTAATGTCATTCTAATTTCAGCCCAGCAAAACCCAGCTCCTCCAGTTCCTGCCCGGCAGCAGGAGATTGCCGTGAATAGGCAACAGCGCTACTTTCGCATTCCTTTCATCCGCCCTGCAGACCAATATAAAGACCCCCAGAATAAGAAGAAGGGCTGGTGGTATGCCCATTTTGACGGCCCCTGGATCGCAAGACAAATGGAGCTGCACCCAGACAAACAACCCATTCTACTGGTAGCAGGTAGTCCAGGTTTCTAGTGCCTACATCAAGCATTTTTTAAACTAAACCTCCACGCATAATGTGTTTTGAAATAACTGCGAGACCATTCCTGAAGCTACAACTTCTCGATGGTTCACTCGGTGTAAATTTCCATCTCTCTCTTTTTATCTACTTGGTGATGGAGTTTCTGGATCCACCACCTTCAGTTCTGCATCCAAACTTTACCTACATTAGCACAAAGCAGAAACTGCCCGGACAAATTGAATCCAGTTAATAAAATGTAAAACTAAGAGGGGCATTAGTGTCATCTTTAAAACAATTGTCACCCTTTTGAAAAGACGCTTAAAGAGTTTATGGAAAAATGTCCGTGGTTAATTTGTTTAAACGTGAGAAACCAGAAATGTTACAATTAGTAGCCCCAATAGAAATGTTAATAAATAAAAATGGACAGAAGCATATCACCATTAATATTGTAACCTGATTTATATGTTGTCATATATGTAAGTAAATATGACTGGATAGGCCCTTAAGCAATCACCTGTGACTTTGTGTTTTAGTGGGGTATTAGTATGAGGAAATATAGTTGCCAAAAGCTTAGTCATTGGCAGCATGGAGAAGATTAGAGATACAAATAAAATTAGATTAATGTATGATAACCTGAATAGACCTAAAAAAAACAACCTGTTATAAAAATTGTAAATTTGTAGAGAATGGTAGCATTTTGGAGTCAACGTGTCTTCAAATCTACAAATTGTAAGTCCTGAAACTTGACTGGATCTGGGTTTTGATGTAAGATTAATCAAAAATATTCTATGCATAAAAGAAGCGAATTCTTTACACCAGTGTTCTCCAACCCCCGGACACCGGTCCGTGGGTCAATGGGTACCGGGCCGCACAGAAAGAATACATAACTTACATTATTTCCATTTTATTAATGAACTGATTCTAAACAATGTTTTATTTTGGAAAATTACTGGATTCTCTCCGCCACATCTGTCTATGACTCACTCTTGATGTATGTCATGATGCCTCGGTCACATGTCTTACCTCCATCCGCTACCTTCTTAAAGGGGCTCCGGCCGCTAACACATAATACATTACCGCTAAATTAAAACCCCCAAGTGAGCAAAATGAACAACAAACAACACAGTGGATATTACCTCTATTATTTATATTCAGTTTTTCATGCCGGTCGTATCATTTAATTTTTTTGTATTTATCCGCCACACATTCGTGAAAATATTGACATTAATCTTCTCCGTGGTGCAAAGAAGGTTGGGGACCGCTGCTTTACACCTCGGCGGAGTATATACTATGATGGCTTGTTTTATCTTCCTAAGCCATGGAAAATAGTTTAAGTATACATGTAATCATGGACTCCCTGAAGTAGCTGAAGGTTTTAAATGAAATGAAGTGGAGTCATTAAATGGTAACATTGTATGATTATGTAGTGATATTTGGTGTAGAGAACTGGTCTCTTTCTCTGTGTTCTTCTTCGCTTGTCTCTGGATGACATATACATGAAATGGTTTCTTAACAAGCTAGATTCAGGTAGTTTTATCCAAAATGCAAACAGAAAAAAAAAATACAAGAACTAATTTAGGTTACTTATGCATTCTGTAATGTTTCATGGTATTCATGCGAGAACAGGCAGAACCTGAGGCACTGATGTGTTTTTTTTGTCTCGACACTGATTACCCATAAACGCACAAACCCTGTGAAAAAAAAAAAAAAGAAGTCTTACTACTCAAAAAATTGATTATACAAATTATGAACTTAATTTACATATACCTCAGACTGAAGAATTTGGGAAAGTTTTGTACAAACGTGTTTTGCATAAATGTTTATTGACCGCAGTGCACACATCGATTGCAGTTAGCCTAAGAGCTACAGTATATTACAAATTGCTTTGAGTGAATAGGAAACATGTCTTTTGTACGCGTTAATCACATAGAGCATTTTACACCTTTATGTTTGGCATCATGTACAGTTTCCTGTATAAATGTTGGAAAAGCAAGACCAGGTGTGTTGTTTCTTCTCTACACAAAATCGACAATTGTATATATTAGAATTGTATGCATTTATTGTCTCTATATGTGTTAAAAAACTTTGTTGGCAGACCTATACTAAAGTAAATACTGAAAGTAAATTATACTATCACTATGTTTTTAAAAGATATTTAACTTGCTTACAATAATTGCATTGAATAAGGGTGCTCTCCATTAATCTCCTTATGTGTTGGCAGTGTGTTTTGGGACACTTATATTGAGTATATTCAAGAAATCATGCAAGGCACTACCTCCACCATATTTGATCAATAAGCTTTTATGTATGGATCATGAGCAGATCCTTTCTTTTTCCAATCTCTAGTCTTTCCATTACATTGAAAGAGGTTAATCTTTTTTCAGGATTTTTTTTGTGACTCTTCTCTATATTCTATGCAAATTCCAATCTGCCCTTATGATTTCACTAATATGTGGTTTTGCTTGTTTTGATATGTCCTCTATATTTCTGCTCTTGAAGTCCTCATGTTCCATTTAACCACCTCAAAAATAGGTGTTTTCAGACAAAGATGTTTAAGGCGCATACAAAAGTCTCTATTAATGAATAATTCAACACTGGTTACTAGGTTGCAGATCTTGATATGAATATTAGGAAATGAAAGCCGAAACTGTGGTCTATTATCTCATATCCGTCGTTTTTTTTTTTTTTTTTACTGTAATGAAAAATATATAAATGTTCATTCGGAAAATGCTAAGCATATGCTTTTTTTAATGAGTGAACATGTGTTGCTCTGTGTTTTCTAGGAAAAGATGATATGGAAATGTGTGAGCTGAGTCTGGAGGAGACGGGGCTGACAAGAAAACGTGGAGCAGAGATTCTACCACGCCAGTTTGAGGAGATCTGGGAGCGCTGCGGTGGGATTCAGTATCTAAGGAACGCCATCGAGAGCAAGCAGGCTCGGCCCACCTACGCCACGGCCATGCTCCAAAACCTTCTGAAGTGAAGAGCATCTTTAGTTTCTTTGCAGCTTTTAAAGTCTGGGTTGACACCAGAGCTTCAACACAGGGACCAGCACTGCTCTCATCTACCTGCTCCTTCGAGGAAGAGTTCATGACCAATGTAGATTTATTTTTCTCTCTTCTTATTTTTCTTCTCTGTCCAATCATTTGTTTTTGGTTGAAATTTATTTTGCTGTGGTAATTGGAATTTTTGATGCACGTTCATACAATACAATTGTTGGTCACTGAGTTTGATCTTTTTTTTTCATTTACTTCATTTATTTACATCACTGTGTCTTTTACCTTGTTATTAAAGATTGTGGGTGGTATCATTTTGCTCTGTTCTCTGCTTTGGAGAATTTTTGTTCTTGCAAACTTTTTCGTCCCTGGAGTACATTTTCAGTACATTCATTTTGTACATCAATGTTAATTACAGCAATATCAACCCTAGACCTTTTCCACACTAGAGAATTTCTATAACATCTCCTGAGCTCTTTAAAGAAAGCACAAGAATTACGTAGTGATTCATGATCTAGAGTGCATTTGTTCTTGTAAGCACTTTATTGGTCTTTAGAACTAATTACAGTTTGCGTTAGAGCATATTTTTGAGATATTAAGATGTAATTCGCAATAAAAACCATTTATTACCAGATCTCTGCTGTTGGTACAGTAGTTTTTCAATTATGTTTTTTGAAATTAATAAACCGTTTTATGTCTACACATAGTTTCAGTGCATTTCAAATGTAGATGTGACAGAAGCCCACCAGCACTGAGTAGTTGCCCACAATTTTGATTGCTTGTAAATTTGCAGTCTGACTTGTGTGTCCCCTATTAGCATGTTTTCAGTGACACCGATCGACATGAAATATACTCAACATCAGTAGTTTTGTTGGATTTGAATAAAATCCATTTTCTACAAAAACGTACTGTGTCCGCATATTTTACACCTGCTGGTTGGTGGAAGAAAAAAAAATTCACATTCACAAGGTACATAAACCACAAGTCAGATTTGTAACTTCAGCAATTCATTGGTGTATAAGCCCTTTTTTCTCCCTGTTTTCTGTAAAAGTCAATAATAAAATGATGATAATTAAATGATGATTTTGTCTTTTGTTATGGGGTCAGCACACAAATTAATGTTTTAATTCATCAATGTTTAAAAAAAAAATGACTGAATACAAAAGCCAGAACATTTTCCTATACAATTTTAGTAGATCTAGATCATTATTGGAATGTAACTAAAGCTGCAGAAGCTGATAAAATAAGAACACTGGAGATATAATAATGTCTAAACTAACTACATTTTGTCTAATAACAATAACAATAAGAACAAATCACACACAGCTTCACGGGTACATCTTGACAGTGGGTAAGCCTCGAACAATGCTTTCGCTGCTCCTTGCTCTGCTTTTGACCCTTGCTGCTAATTTGAACTCAGGCGATGTGACCGTCCATGACATAACACAATCATAACACAGTCACTTCAAACCCATCACTGTCAGATCCTTTCAGAAGACAACAGGATGTTCTGTGTTCATGAGACAGCCTCCATGTCTGTAAAAAACAAAAACAAAAAACAGTTACACAATTAGATTTTTTTTTCAAATGAATTTAGTACTAAATACATGTAACAGCATCATGTCATATATTAAACAGTTATAAGAACTTTTATCCTTTGGGATGTTCTGCATTTGTTTTGCATTAACAGCTATTTTCAACTTTGTGTTTTGCATGTGATGCCAAATCAACACGGATATTCGCAGCATCAACATTTAAAATTAGTAAACTGTATACACAGCTTGTTAGTAACAAAAGGAGGTACCCATATTTTTCTCCTTTTATTTCCTAGCATGAACATAGAGACGCAAGTTGAAAATATAGTGATGGTGACTTCACTTTTTCAAGCTACAGTAAGTATCGGTATTCCAAAGATATGCGCAATGAAACACTTTGAAATATGTCTATTTGAGCAGGCTACCATAACTAAATATGAGAAGTTTATATTTTATTATTGCAAGTAGACTCTCCATATATCTGTTCAGAGAGAACTTTATTTTCCCATTGTTTGGATAATAAGCTACTGAGCACTTTATTAGGAACAATCTACACTAATACTGGGGCCTCCCTTTGCTTTCAAAACAGCCTCAATCTTTTTCATGGCATGGATTCCACAAGATGCTGGGAAGAATCATTTGAGAATCAGCTCTGATGTTGACATGATTGCATCAAACATTTCTGGCGGATTCTGCAGGTGCTCTTTTATGCCTCAAATCTCTTGTTCTACCACATCCCAAAGGAGATTCGGATCTGGTGACTGGGAAGCCCACAAAAGAACATTGCGCTCGTGTTGATGAATCAAGTTTGAGACGGCTTCTGCTTTGTGACACGATGCTTTATCATGTTGAAAGTAGCTCTTAGAAAATGGTCAATTGTGGCCAGGATCATGTGGCACATGATCAACAGCAATACTCAAAAAGGCTGTGGCATTCAAGCAATGATTAATTGGTATTAAGGGCCCAAAGTGTGCCAAGAAAACATTCTCTGCACCGTTACACCAAGTCCACCATGTGTGGACCGTTGACACAAGGCAGGTTGAGTCCATAAATTCATGCCGTTGGCATCAAAATTCTCACCCTACCATCTGTGCACCTCAGTGGAAATCGAGATTTAACAGACCAGGCTGGGTTTTTCCAGTCTGTCCAGACTTGGTGAGCATGTGCCCAGTACAGCCTCAGCTTTCTGCCACACGATTGCATGAATAAAAATGGTGTACAGGTGTGACTATTAAATTCCTTCCCCATAGCCTCTTTTTGCAAATCATGACGAAAATTAATCAGTGTTTTGCGAGTCAGTTAGCCATCTATTTCAACCGCGCTCACTTTCTCTACTCTATATGTACTCTTTATATAAACAGAACCAAATGTGTGAAATGGGAGCTTTTAAATGATATGTAACAGTGGCTAGGACAAAGAGTATCTTGAGGTTTCGTCGTGTTGAAATAACACAATTTGACAAGCCTACTTTGTTCCAGATTGAGGTGAGGTGAGAAAAGCTTCTGTGCATAAGTCCACTTCTCTTTCATGAGCGATGAGAGATGATGTGAACTTTCTTTGCTCCCGCTCACCAGGACTAACACTCTACTTGCATTATGTGTTTTTATTTTAAACTGAGAACGGAATAATGTTTAATATTCCCGGCAAATGTAACCTAGTTAATGCAGCCACTTTCTGAGTGGGATAAATATTTACTGACTCCCAAATGGCTTTGTTCTACTCGTAATGGCTTTGTTTGCGTGGCCGTGAATGAACATATTGAAATAAAATATAAATATGACTCATTTAATAGTGTGTGGTCAAAAGATTCCCAACATCATGAACATTAAATGTATAACTAAATCCACAGCTTCACACGTTGTTGAAACATCACACGAATGAAAAACTTACCCCAGGGTCACAAGGTGCTTAACTCACTACATTCATTTGCGGCCAAATTAAAAACTAACCACCTCGTCACCTCAGCAGTTCTGGAACACAACATGCTCACTAGGGATTTTTTTCATCAATAATGAGCACGCAGTGTTTGTGAGTATGTGTTGTTATTTTTGTATTCCCTAGTGAGTGTACACACAAGTACAACCCAAGGTGGCCGTTTGTCTGAATGCCAGAGGGGAGAATAGAATTTGCAGTGTTCTTTTGTGCAACTGAGGTACCTGTCTGAGGTCATCACTGTATTGTTAGTCCGTGTATTATATGTCGGCCACCTTCTTGTGTGTTTCCTGAGCTCCTCATATAGACATTTGAACTTTCAGAACCCTTACCTTTTCTATATCAATTTGATTTAAATATGTATTTGAATGTTGCGATTTAATGGTTTATATATTCATTTTGCCTAAAAAACATTGTTTACCCCTCTTTTTTGCCACATTTTGTACTCCACAAATGTATACAAGTGAATAACCGAGAACTTATACCAAAACTGAGCGCTTACCTGGACATGTGGTATGCAGTGGTGGAAACCAACTATTTCTGATAATAATTTTTCAGATTTTGTTGTGTAGAGCTGCCTGGGAATCTGTGAACATAATAATAGGCTGTCATGATTACAATTTTATGGTATATCTGTTAATAGACAAGCCAGAAAGTAATTATACTGGCTATAAAAACAAAAAGCATGTCTAGGCAGACATGACATGCTGCTGCAAAAGCGGCTGGTTTTCATTTGTTGATGTGGGGAACAGATGGATGCAATGAATGCACTTAAAATGTAATATGGCATTTCTTGTTTTGCCAAATAAAGGATCTGTTCTTTTTAACACTCAGCTTGATTAAGGACAATGATTTTTGAATGCAGCAAAAGAACAATTTTAAACATGCACTCTCCTGCATTGTATCTGAAAGCGCTCACGATGGCACTGAAAATAATAGAAAAAGATACAGTACACTGGAGTGTAATAATGCAGGAAGTGTCTTTTTTAGATAAGTAACAACAGTTGGGTAATATTTCATTTCCTGTTCATTTTGCCATTAATTAAAGTCCTACAAGCATAAGAATATCTAATAGGCTCACTTTGACTTGCAGTCAGAAAAAGCTTATTTTTTTGCTGTCAATGGTTAAACAAAACTGCACAAACCTATTTAAAAGTTTTATCAAGCTTCACTAATTTCCTCTGAGAAACAACTCAACATTATTTCTCCAGCCTATTAGTGTATTTGATGTTTAAGTCTCTAAATGACTTTCACATTAATATATAGTGCTACACTATATGGACATTGATTAATATATACTATTTGTATGTGTTGTTTTTTTAACATCCCATTCTTCATCTTTCTATTTTATAACATTTGCCCTTTTTAGGAAGATGTTCCATCAGATTTGGAATTGTGCTTGTGGAGATTTGTGATCATTTAGCCACAAGGGTGTTAGTAAAGTCAGGCAGTGATGTAGGGTGTAGAGGCCTGAGGTAAAGTCAGTGTTCCAATTCATCGCAAAGGTCAGAACTTCTGTGAGCAGGCCACTTTCATGGGATCTTTCACTTCAACTCATGTAAACCATATTTTCATGGAGCTCCCTTTGTATACATGGGCATTGCGATGCTGGAACAGGTTTGGCTCTCCGTGTTCAATCAAAGGAACAATTTAATGCTACCACATCCAAAGATGGAAAAAAGGAAAAGTCAGGTTTTTGTTCCTGTAGTGAATATTATGCAGCGTTAGTATTTATTTACATCATCACATAACAATCAATGTAGATAAAATATATAATCAATTAATCAACAATCATAAACCTGGTTAGAGCATTTTAACTACTATATAGAGATTGTATGGCATGAAACCAGCATCTCAACAAGCCATGCACTAATTAAAATGTTTTTAAATAAAAAAAAAAAATGCAGTAATTAGTGCAGCTAATAGGTTGGATATTAGTAAAAGCTATTTATTTAGTTAAAACACTATTTAAGCTGTGACTTTACCTCAATGCTCAGGTGCATATTTTCCACTGAGTAAAATGAGCTCTGGTCAGAGGGTTGAGATGAGCCAGAGTCAGTGATTGTGGGTGAACTGATGCTGGACACATGAGTCAAGACACCATCATCATTCTCAAAAACTGGATTCACTCTCATAATTCTTTCAGTAGGCAGGGGAGAGTGTGAATGCCTGTAATGTACAATTAAAAGGATTTTACACTCAAATAAAAGAAGAGGAACAGACCATACCAATTTAATAAAAGAAGTACAGACACACGGACAATTTGCTCTTACACCAGTGTCACTGTCTTTCTGGTTTGTATACATTTCCTGTTAATGTACACTAACAAGCCTATCACAGCACCCACCACTGTGAGACTTCCCATCAGACAGAGGACAAATATAAATGGCTCAACTGGCAAAGACACCAGCTCACTGCAGCGCTCTCCATCATAGAACCAATATTTACCTGCAGGACATCTAAAAACAGTTTTAGTGTTAGATATGATAGAGTCAAACAAGTTAAAAGTAAATGTAAAACATGATAATCTTTATTATTAATGCTACTAAAGAGATGACTGAATTTGAGGAACTATAATGAAAGTAATAATGAAAAGGAATGAAAATAAATGATAAACTACAAATCTATTTAAATAATTTAAAGTAGTGACTCGAATAAAGCACTAAAATTTACATTTGAGATCATGTGGTGATTAGATTTAACAATAAAAGAAAATTCTATTAATAAAACAAGCTCATATGATTACAGTGATTTTCTCTTTAAGAATAAATGAGTCTATTCTTTTCAGTGTCATAGAAAGACGATTCTTATGCAAATAAGAATCTTTTTTTAATCTACCACCTCTGATATACAGTTGAATTCCCATGGCTTTTTTGTAGTTGCACTACATTTTGCACAGAACAACAACAAATAGATATTTCACACATTTTTAATTGTATGATGAAGCAACCTTGGATAAAGATGTTTTTTCTTAACCACTTTTCTAACTTTTATAACCATTTTCATGCACTGAATAACCAGGTTTTCCAAGCTAAAATCCAAGTGGCCATCATGATATCAGGTGACATCAGATTGGATTGATCCAATTTTACATCCAGTTCTACTGATTATTTCATCTCAACTAATAAATACAACATCGTCATTAATGAATCTCAGGGTACTAGAACTTCTCGAGACAGTAAAAAGGTACATAGAATACTACTTTTCTAAAGACTTTTTAGAACCTTCAGAGTACCTGCAGCTGGCTCCATGTCCTGGTATGTTCTCACATAATCCTCCATTGAGGCAGTAGTTGGGCTGGAGGTTGCAGATGCTTTGACAGGGCAGACCGTCCACTGTACTATAGCCAGGGTCACACAGACACTCAGCCTCAGTGGTCAGAGTGTTCACCACACAGTGAGAAAACTCATTACAATCCATATACTTGCATGGATCATTGTGTTTACCTGGAGAGGACCAAGCAGATTGATGTCTTTACCCATATATGATGGATTGGTAATGCTGAAATCTGTTATATCCTTACCTGACTGGGTGTCAGTTTCATTATCCATCACTCTTTTGGACAACGTCATCTCATTGTTTACTACCACGCTGCCGTTTCTGAAGCTGAGGATATGCAACTCCTTAAATCCAGTTAGATTGGATTGTAGAAACTGGAGCAACTGGAGGGAATTAACGAAGCAAATCCGTGAGTGGCTTCAAGGATAAACTGTTTATAAACTCAGATATTACACACTGTAATTTTCCTAAAATGGCAACAAAGAATCATTTGATTTTGGTTCAACTATGAGCTAAACAGAAGTTAATTAGCATATGTCTGATGAGTTATTTCATGCTTGGAGATAAAGTGTAATTTTTTTGTCAGTTGGTAAAAAAAATAAAAAGAAAGCAATTACTGTAGGTGTTTGCATATGATTAGTTCTTCTGCATCATTCTGTCTACAGCTCTCTCTGTGTGAAAATGAGGTGTTGGAGTGAAGATGCAGTGCAAATGAGTTTGCGTTCCTGCCTAAAGAGAGCCAAAGACTAATTTTAGTTGTTGTTTTTTCGAGACTATTTGTTTCTCAGAAATTGTAACTGTATATCAAGTCAAGTAGATTTATTGCCATTACAGTATTTATTTGCAACTCTGATTATGAATCAAGCACTGAGAAATTAAATACACTATATACACAAAAGTATTGGGACACCTGACATTTTCTGCAATATGTAGTCTTTCCCAAACTGTTACCGCAAACTTGGAGGCACACATTTGTATAGGATGGTGTAAATTTACGTATTTCCATCTCTTCAACTAGGAGATCCAAACCTGTTCCAACATGACAGGGTCCCTGCACACAAATCCAGCTCCATGATAATATTTGTTAAAATGGGTTGGAGTTTAAGATCTTGAGTGGCCTGCTATAGAGCTCCTCAGCCCAATTGAATACCATTGGGATTTACATTTGGTAGCTTGGTACACAGTTTGGTACTGCTGGAATTTGTACTTGTGCCATTCTGATGCAGAGTCCAATGTCTTCACCACTGAGCTATCACCTTTCATGGGATGAATTGGAATGCTGACTGCACCCAGGCCTCCTGATCCTATATTAGTACCTGACTTTATTAACGCTCTTGTGGCAGAATGAGCACAAATCTTCACAAGCACAATCCAATATCTACTGGAACAACAAACAACCAAAATTGGTTGTCAACCAAATTAATTAACTTAGTTAATCTAAATTTTTTGTAAATTATGCAATTTAGATGCCTCATTTTGCAACATTTTGATAAACTCGTTTCAAGTGTGCTCATTAAAAGTCTTTCCCTGTACATGGAAAGGTATAACATTACTATATTGTGTAGCATGAGAAGGTCACAGAAAATGACTAAATGGGAGGATTCACTATAATCCTTTTTCTCTAGAAAAAACTGGATTGGAGTCTGTAAACTAAAATAAAAAAATTACAAACACAGGAGCCCATTTTATTTGATTAAAAACACAGTTGCTGGCTTGCTTTATTTTTTGTAACACACTTTAAATGTTTAAATAATAATGCAAGAAGTTAAATAGGTTTTTTTCTTGGAGTTGTAATTAGGTAAGAATGTAACTAGTCAAGTAAACTGTAAATACCACTAAAAAATCTACGAGTATACTCATTAAGTATTATTACGTACAAATGCATGTAGCATGATTTGCTATAATGCTAGTAATTTATAATTAGTGAGGAAGAACAGAAACAGGACATTAGTTGGCCACACAAAATGAGAACAAAAAAAAAGGTATAAAATCAAGTGAGGAGAAAAAAACATGGCTCTATATTGTTCATCAATTCTTTTCAAGGAAACTATTATACATATTTTAAACACTCATAAACACTAATATGCTAAAAGTAAACCAATAATTCTTCCAAGTTGTGAGAAAAGGAGTGGGAATTTTTATAGTCTTCACTCAGCAAGTCTTTGTGTACCATGAGAATTTGCTTTCAAACTGCACCTCCATACTGATCACCCCATTCTTTACAGCCTGCCTAGGTTATTTATGGCTCTGAAAACTATTATCAAAAAATGTTTTTTACCCAAGCATGCCAATGATTAATTGATTGATTGAATTATTCATTCATTCATTTATTCATTCATTCATTCGTTCATTTATTTATATCTTTGTTTATTCAGTTATATAATTCATTAGGACCCAGTCTGGTTACAACTGATTTGCAGCATATTCAGGGATCACACAAAGTGAAATATACCCTGGAGGGGATTGCAGAGCTGCATGTACACACATTCACACACTACTTGGGTTCATTTTAGTGTATCTAATACCATGTTTTTTGGAAGTCAAAGGTAAACTTTAGAAACCCCCAAAACAGCATAAATATGTTTTTCTTTTGCCGACAGCTGTATAATTCTTGGTCAAGGTATTTAAATACAGTCTCTACTACACTGGAAGTACATTTGCAACCCTGCCCATTAATTGCTATTTTTGGACTTCCAGATGAAGCATCTAAAAATAAACTGTATTCAAAAGAAAAAGTTATTAGTTTCATATCCTTGTTGCCAGACATTATCTTCTCCTACAGTGGAAGTCCACTGTCCCACTTTTTCAATCACAATAGCTAAAAGACACAGCACTTTTGATCAAGCTTGAGAAAATTAAATATACTCTTAGAGGTTACACTGCTAGGTTTTTTCATAAATGGCAACCATTTCTTTCATATTTCACAGGCCTTCAAGTTTTGCCAGACTAGGCAATGTATATATATATATATATATACAGTACAGACCAAAAGTTTGGACACACCTTCTCATTCAAAGAGTTTTCTTTATTTTTTTGACTATGAAAATTGTAGAGTCACACTGAAGGCATCAAGGGCTATTTGACCAAGAAGGAGAGTGATGGGGTGCTGCGCCAGATGACCTGGCCTCCACAGTCACCGGACCTGACCTGAATATATATATATATATATATATATATATATATATATATATATATATATATATATATATATATATATACACATTATAGTAGTTGTATATCTAAAATATAAAAGCATAAACTTTGCTTATGTTGTGTCAACCTGACCATCATACCCATATGTGGGCCTTCTACAAACTGTTTGCACAAAGTTGGAAGCACACAATTTAACTCTCTGTTTTGGAAATTCATTCGGAAAGCATGACCCTGTGCACAAAGAGAGAGCTCCATAAAGACAAGGTTTTCCACGGTTGGAGTGAAAGAACTCAAGCGATCGCCACAGAATCTGGACCTCACCCCCTCTACATCCACTAAAACATTGGGATGATTTGGATTTTTCGTATAACATCAATAACTGACTACTGCTCTAATGCCTAATAGCCAAATGGACAAATATCCTCCAAAATACAGTCCCTGAAGTAAAGGCTAGGCAAAAAAGGCTAGACAAAAAGGAACTTCAACAAGCACGTCTGAGAAATCTGTCCATACATTTTTGGGAATATAGTACATGAACTGATCCTTTCTACCAGAACACCTGTTTGCTTTATTCAGTTATTTGGCTGCAGCCCCTCAAACTCACATGCTAAAAAGCATTTCAGCTCACCATTAATGAAAAGAGTGATAATATAATTTCACATATACTTCCTGCCAACTTCTCATTTTTTTTACTATAGTTAAAGGTTCCCTGGTGGTCTAGTGGTTAGGATGCTGCGCTCTCACCAATGCGGCCCAGGTTCGATTCCCAGTCAGGGAACCAACTCCAGCCATTAAGGTTGCACAAGCCAGAGCACTCTTAGTGCCGGTCCCCTAAATGGGGAGGGTTGCGTTAGGAAGGGCATCCAGCGTAAAAACATGTGCTAAATCGAACATGTGGATGATCCGCTGTGGCGACCCCTAATGGGAGAAGCCGAAAGAAAGTTTTATTCTTTATAAAGTATAAAAACTGTTGTAAAAACCCCAGATCAACAGTTTCAAAAAAACTCAAACCAGCCCATCTGACACCAATAACCATGCCACAATCGAAATGTAAGACATCACATGTTCTTAACGTTTGATGTGATCATCAAATCTGTGGCTGACCCTGCTCTCTGACCCCAGCTGGGATATGCGAAGAAAGATTTTCACTGTGCTGTAATCTACATGTGACAAATAAAGGCTATTCTTCAAAATGTCATTAGATAAATTAAATATATATTTCCTATGCTTTAGTATTGGCTTGGCCTCTGGCTTTTCTGTTATGTCTTCTCCCAAAACAAACAATAGCATTGCACTTTAATCAAAATTTGATGGAAAGAGTGCAATATGTGCTTGAATGCAATACAGAGACATACTCTTTAGGTTTTTAAACAAAAAGAAAGCACAATGCAGGTTAGGGAAAGGACAATATTTTATATTAGGCATGTAATGTTTTGTTTTGTTGTTGGGCTGTTAGTATTAGTGAATATGAGATCATACTATATATGAGATGTCTCTTAAAGTTTACTGATACCGGTATTGAGGCTAATGTCTGATGGTTCTTCTCACGTTGTTTACTGGAAGACTCTCGGGTTTGTGTCCTTCTGGATTCAGAAATTTGTCTCTGAAAATGTGATAAAATGTGGATGTAATTTTTGCAAATATATTTCTGTTTATGGATCTAGTCATGACCACATGACGTAGTCCACATGTTGTTTTTTTCTAATTAATCATCCACCAGTTCTGCAATGAAATATATATTTAATATATAATATCTAGCTTCTGTGTTTTTAGATATGAACAAAAAGTGGGGTATAAAGGACTATAGTAAAATACATGATACACTAGCAACAACTTGAAGACCTGGCTTGGTATATTTTCCAGCTATCAAGAATTTGGATTTAATCTTGGATGAATAAAGTGATCTATGGAAAACTCTTCAAATGACAGCAAAGCAGAGTAAAAAGTACCTGAAAAAAACTGATAAAAAAAACTTTTAAAAAAAGTGGTATTTAGCATCTATTATGGTCATTGCCAAAATAAAGACCAACTGTGCAGTTGAAAAAAAATAGAAATGTAGGTGTATGGACAATGAAATCTGAAAAAAGGAGACTACCTACTAGTTCAAGGAATGTGTTCTTCAGAGATGCATATCCAGGTGAACTTTTATTTACAAGATCCTCTGAAAAGATCATGTTGGCAATCCGTATACTAAAGAACACAGCAACGTCTTTGTCTAGAGAAAGGTCTGAGGACTGGAAATTGTCTGTCTCTGATGGCAAGCCTTTATTGACCTGGAAATTATTGAGGAAATTTCCAGGTAGGTCTGAGGGTAAGTTTACAGAAGATACTGTTTGAGGGATTGATGTTGACTTAATATGCTGGAAGGTGTCTTCAAGCCTGGTTACTAAAGAAAACCTTAATAACTCTGTTGAGTCATTTGTGCTCTGTACCTCAGAGTTGTGCATGAAACCGCTGGGTTGAGTTGTTTGGAAAATGACATCCAAAGCTCTAGTGGTACTACCTTCTGTGTTCCCTGCTTTAGGCATCTCAGTTGGGTTAAAGTATGGCATAACTGATATTTTGTGCTTAAATGAGGCTTCGGTTACATCAACTAAACCCTCTGAATACTGATTTGAAGTAGAAGCTCTTACAGCTTTAATGGAGTTCAAGTTCATTGAGTTGGGCATAGCAGCAATTTCATTTCCATGAGCCTGTGCCACTTCAGACAACTTTGATAGGGACTCCAAAGTAGTGTTCCTCTTATATCCTTCAAAACAAAACAAAGTGGCTCTCAGCATACATCAGATTGTGTACAGAGCCAGACTGTTGTGCCCTGTAAGTTGTATAAGAATTTTATTTCACACATGAACAGGTCATTACCTTCAGCCTTAGTGAATTGATTTAGTTCCTCAGCTTCCTTTAGCTTGGAGCCACCACTTGGTTCAGGTGGAGATGGTTCTGTAATATCCACTGATGTAGTTACAGTGCGCAAATGCTTGTATGTTTCCTGTGTAGGAAATGTGCTCTCTATTGCCTCCTTATCCCTCCCTTGAGTTCCATTAGGAGATGTTTCTTCCCCTGAGTTGTTAATTGACTCAGCAGTCTTTTCAGAGATGGCTACTACTAGTTGCTCACTAATAACCGCAGGTAGATGTATTGGTTTGTCCGTTGATGGGTCTTTTAAATGATTTTGTGTAGTTGGTTCAATGCTGAGAGAATGAATTTCCAAAGGCAGAAATGTATCTTCACTCAGGGCCTTTAATACCATGTCCTTCAGGGCTATTTCTGTGCCAGATTCTCCAGCAGTTTCTGAGGGCCCCATTCCTGTAGAGTCCACTGCTCTCTCAAACACCACAGCATAGTGCTCCGCAACACTTCCAGGACTGCTCATTTGTATAAGGAGAAGCTGTTAGTTCATTCCACCATTCCTCCATTCCTTCCTTCCTTCCTTCCTTCCTTCCTTCCTTCCTTCATTTATTTATGCAATCAAATTATTCAATACTGTTACTATCAACTTTGTAACAAATGATTTAATATGCATCTCTATATCACAATAATGTGCTGCACTGACTACATATTTACAATAATGTCAAGTCTGCTAGACTTAGCTTTACTGCAGTTGGAGTAGTGTTTATTGCAGAAATAGCATGCATCTATTATAACTAGATTAGAATTTGCTCATAAACACTGCAAAGTTGAAGCGTAGGGCAACTATCCTCTGACACAAAAAGAAAAGAAAGTGCACTATTAATCAACAATTTTCATTTTCATTGCAAAGTAATTTCTCTGAAGATCCTACTCACTGAATTCCCAGCAGTCGAATCTCCTTAAAACCAGCAAGTTTGTTGAAAATTTGTAGCATCTGCAAAGGTAGAAAAAGGATCTCTTCATCTTTAATGCAGAAATGTAGCATTGAAAAAATACAAAACTATAAAATATTTATAATAATATCACCATGCCCCTAAGCTTATTAAACTTTACATAATCTCTCATAATGTGTTGTTTTTCAGCAGACTGGCTGTCCAGATAAGAAATAGACACTACATGTTTTTCTACAAATCTCTAGTTTGCCTTACTCCCTGCAGGTTTTTGACCTCTTTTCTTTGAGCTCCTTTCTATCCCCAAGCTTGTTTTGGATTTAGCAAAACCATGCCCTTGCAGTCTGAAGAATAAATCACACATACAAGCAATTAACCCATAAACACTGTAAAATGTGTTTGACGGAAATAAAGCATATTGAATTATGAGCCAATTACTGTAGAATACCGGAGATGACTGCGGGAAGTTATCATTGGAAAACACAACTCACAGTTTGGGACCTGCTTTGGGTACAAAATGCTGAAAAGTTTGACCTCACCTGCTCATGAAGACTGTGGGGGGTATCCTGATATTGCAAGTTGCCAGGATCACTCTGCAGTTGACTGTAGCCTTGGTTATTCACAGTCACGCTGAACTCTATTATGTACTGCACAGCTGAGACCTTGGGCTTCAGGCAATCAGAAATCAAGCTGTTTAAAATGTATGTTTTACTTACATTCTATACAGCGCAAAAGTGAACCTTTTCATACCTTTTCTGAATCCATGATCAATTTCTCTTCGTGACTTTCCGAACCTAAAATTTTTATTCTTTTTTAGTTCATTAATAACATGAACAGATATGAAATGTTAGATCATGTATCATAAATAAAACATGGGCTTACATTCCTCGCCTGGTGCAGATGTGGTCATGGCACTGAAAAAAAAAGAAAAGAAATCAAGACATCTATAAAGATATTAAAGAATCTTTCATTTTAAAAATACTCTGAAAGGGAGTTTTTCTGTCATCCATGCAACCTTCAAGATTCTGCATGCTTATGAGAAGTGTTTCAGGGGCCATAGAGCATCAGAGGCTGAGACTCAGGTTAAAATATGATTAAAACTGAATAAGGGTTTGTCTTTTTCTCTTTTTGGCTTACCCAGAACTACCTGCACTCTTCCTCTCCCCTTTCTCCATCTGTCTACACCTAATACTTTTATTCATAATTTACATTATATCATTTGACAGATTCTATTATCCAGGGTGACTTGGAATGATCTCTTTTATGCAGCTAAACAGATGAGGGTTAAAGGCCTTGTATTTTAACTCATGACCTTCTGATCAGATGTCTAACATCTTTAATTGGTTCTTTTTGGTGAATTATTAGAGTTATATAGAATGACAAGAAAGTTTTAAAATATTTTTGAATTGCAACATTTAAAACACTCCAGATGCTGAGCAAAATATTGCACTTATCAAACCACATTTTATTATTTGAAGAGTGTAAGAACAAAGCTAGATTATATAAAGCTACATCTATAAATGTTGCATACTTACTGCTCTTGGGTATGTTGAACACTCAATCTCTGTAAATAATACAAAGACATTAAGCCCTTTTTTGCTATCAGATATCGTAGATGTTGGTACGTTTGTTATCTATTAGAATGTCCTCACCCTGGCCATCATGCTAAGGTGTTCTTGGGTGCTGCTGAAACTATGGGCCAAGTCCTCCACACACTGTAGGTTTGTCTGGCAGGCATGTACCCACTGCTGGAACTCTGTAGTGTCAGGCACTCTGTCCAGGAAAATCTGGAAGGCTTCCCATACAGCTTCCTGGCAGACTAATTGATATCAAATACATGGAATGTAACAGTTTAAAATATACCATCAGCATACAAAATAATTACAGAATTCTTGTGATGTTTTGACTATTTGTCTAATAATAACTTTTTGATGTTATGTTCCAGCATTTGTCCTGACTGTTTACTAAAAGTGCATCTGACCAAGAATGTTACATTTTCTATGTGACAAAGATCAACTAATTAAAAATATTCTTTGCTTCTCAACTGCAGTTTTGGTCTTGGTTTTGGCAGTTTTCTGTCCCAGAAGGATTTTTAATAACAGCCACGCTTAATATGATTTATGAAGTAATGCTCTGTTGGACACAAATTTGCCTTGTCCCTCTCATAGCTTGCAGTGTGTGTTGGCCAACCTCTCAGTTTGTAGAACGATTTGCGGCCGGCAATGACCTCTGCCATGTACTGCTGTGGACATGCTTTGACCCCAGTACTGAATAGTGCTGATTTCTTCACTCGAAGCCTGTTCAGGATAAGTGAATCTCGGACAGCTGACAGATGCCTGGCAGCTTGTGAGGCTTCGTGACTGTATTTGACATTGCTGTTCCCTGATAAATGGTCCCTGCTGAAGTCTGAAGACAAGAGAAAGACTTATTTTTATGTCAGTTCAGTTACATTTGTATAGCTTTTGATAATAGACTAGTCACAAAGGAGCTCTAAAGAAATTTGTATAACAATTTATATGTAGATCATTAATGAGCAAGCCAAAGGCAACAGTGGTGAGGAAATACTCCCTGAGATGACATTTAGAAGAAAACTGGTAAGGAACCACAATCAAATTGTCTTCTGGGTAACACCAGATAGCGGAATTATAACTTATTACTTCTATATTATATACTATAAAGTAAAAGGTCTAAGTGTGCTAAACAGATGTTCAGTATAAGCATCATAGCTTCATGATTGTAGAATTCTACAGGATCTAGATTTTTATTATTTTAATAAATTAGGGTTAAATTGTTTCTGAGAAGTGTAATACTAGTAATGTACTAGTAATGCTAAACAGTATAGTACTGCTCCTGAGGAAAATTATACTGCTCATGAGGAAAATTATGTTTACAGTAAACTGGGTACACAATTCACATTTTAGCAACCATTTTATTTTATGTTCTCAAGAGACAATACTATAGAAATTGATAGGGTGATGAACGTGAAGCTGGAAGTTGAAGAAGTGATGATAAATGTCATAAGTGCCTATGCTCCACAAGTGAGTTCTGAGATGGAGAAGAAGAAAAAATTCTGGAGTGAGTCAGATGTAGTAGAAGGTGGCAGACTTCAATGGCCATGTAGGTAAAATGAACAGAGGTGATAAGGAGGTGATGGGTAGGTATGAACTTAAGGAGAAGAATGTGGAAGGGCAGATGGTGGTAGATTTTGCTAAACAGATGGAAACATACATATTTTTTTTTTCTCAAAATACATATTTTGAGAAAAAGGAGGAGCGTGGTGACATATAAGAATAGAGGAAGGTGCACACAGGTGGACTATGTTCTATGTAGGAGATACAACTTGAAGGAGACTGTAAGGTGTTGGCAGGGGACAGTGTAGCTAGACAGCATCGGATGGTGGTCTGTAGGATGGTTATGGAGGTGAAGAAGAAGAGGAGGAGAGTAAGGACTGAAAAAAGAACAAGATGGTGGAAACTGAAGGAGAAAGACTGTAGTGTAAGATTTAGGGAGGAGGTCAAACAAGGGCTCAGTGGTGGTGAAGAGGTGCTGAATGATTAGACAACTACTGCAGAAGTGATAAGGGAGACAGCTATAAATGTACTTGATGTGACATCTGGAAAAAAAAAGGAAGACAAAGAGACGTGGTGGGGGAATGAGTAAGTGCAGGAGAGAATAAGAGAAAGAGCAAAATACAATTGGAATCGGCAGAGAGATGAGAAAAGTAGGAAGAACTACAAGGAGATGCGGCGGCAGGTAAAGAGGGATGTGGCAAAAGCCAAGAAAAAGGCATATGAGGAGCTGTATGTGAAGTTAGACAGAAAAGAGAAAAGGATTTATACCAATTGGCCAGACAGGGACCAAGCTGGGAAGTATGTGCTGCAAGTTAGAGCAATAAAGGATGAAGATAGAAATGTGTTGACTAGTGAGGAAAGTGTGTTGAGAAGATGGTGGGAGTATTTTGAGCAGCTGATGAATGAGGAAAATGAAAGAGAAAATTTGGATGATGTGGATATTGTTAAACAGGAAGTAGATAGAATTAGCAAGGAGGAAGTGAGAGCAGCAATTAAGAGGATGAAGAGTGGAAATTCGGTAGGACCAGATGACATTCCAGCAGAAGCATGTAGATGTTTAGGAGAGATGGCAGTGGGGTTTTAAACAAGATTGTTTAATAAGATTTTGGAAGGTGAGAGGATGTTTGAGGAATGGAGAAGGAGTTTGCTGGTACCAGTTTATAAGAATAAGGGAGATGTGCAGACCTGCAGTAACTACAGGTGAATCAAGTTGATCAGTCACACCATGAAGTTATGGGAAAGAGTTGTGGAAGCCAGGCTGAGAGAAGAGGTGACCACATGTTAATGAAGAAGTATAGAGAAGGACAGAAGGAATTGCATTGTGTGTTTGTGGATTTAGAGAAAGCGTATGACAGGGTGCCGAGAGAGGAGTTATGGTATTGTATGAGGAAGTCAGGTGTGTCAGAGAAGTATGTGAGGGTGGTGCGGGACAGGTATGAGGACAGTGTGACAGCAGTAAAATGTGCAGTTGGAATGACAGACTGGTTTAAGGTGGAGGTTGGACTGCATCAAGAATCGGCTCTGAGCCCTTTCTTGTTTGCGGTGGTGGTGGACAGGTTGACGGACGAGGTCAGGCAGGAGTCTCTATGGATTATGATGTTTGCGGATGATATTGTGATTTGTGGTAAGAGTAGGAAGTAGGTTGAGAAGAGCCTGGAGAGGTGGAGGTACGCACTGGAAAGAAGGGGGTATAAAGGTCAGTAGGAGTAAGACAGAGTACATGTGTATGATTGAGAGGGAGGCCAGTGGAGTGGTGCGGTTGCAGGGAGACGAGGTGATGAAGGTGAAGGAGTTTAGGTACCTGGGGTCAACAGTGCAAAGTAATGGAGAGAGTGCTAGAGAAGTGAAGAAAAGAGTGCAGACAAGATGGAGTGGCTGGAGAAGAGTGGCAGGAGTGATTTGTGATAGAAGGGTATCTGCAAGAATAAAAGGGAAAGTTTATAGGACTGTGGTGAGACCTGCGATGTTGTATGGTTTAATAACAGTGGCATTGGCTAAAAGACAGGAGGTGGAGCTGGAGGAAGCAGAGCTGAAGATGTTGAGATTTTCATTGGGAGAGGAGACATTTTAAAAGACATTAAGCCCTATTTATCAAAACGCACATTCAGGTCTGCGCTTACTAGCATTAGTATGAGACGGTTTACGGACATATTAGTGTCATTTTAAAATTAAATTTCCTACATAAAGGCTACTGACAGTTAGTACCTGAATAATGAGATCTGTGCTTTCATGGGGTTTTTGCTTTTAAAGGCTAAAACAGCAGGCTAGTAAATGTAGCAGTGGATTTGACAGTATAAAAAACACCAGAAACTGATCATGTAGTAGCTTCCAGGGCTTGAAGTTGTACAACCATTGAATAAATCTGTTATAACTTATTAAAGCTATAGCAAAGGCCATCAACTGGTGAACTACTACTGTTAAAGTAGTTATTTAAGCAAATTTTAATTATTAGTTATTAAAGTTCCAACAGAATAAGCTATGTACTTGTAGAACAAAGAAACCCTTTAGCGATCCTGCAAAGTTTGAGACAATATTGGTATTCATGAAGCAACAATGTTCTATAAAAAATTTCAGTTTTCTATAAATCAACTATCATGGATTCTATAACTAAGTCTTTGCTTAAGCTTATCCAATTACATGCATTTAACATTTAATTAAATTATTTATGCCAAACCAGAGACTAGCTACAGGGCTGAAAATAGGTCAGAAAGAGATCATTTTTCACAGACAGCAATCCCAGATTTTCCATTTTATTTAGCCCTTCTGATAAAATTAGCAATGATGATATGGCTTGTTTAACAAAATCTTTTCATGGAAGTATAGATTTATTTTTGCTGCTCAAAGAAAAAAAAACTGTTTTGGAATTTTATGTAACTGAATCTTTACAAATTTTAGCTGAATAGCCTTGCAATATCCACGTTTGTGATAAATGTCCTTAATCCCTGGGAATGCTTTGAAGGGCCTATAGTACAGCTACAAGCCAAAAAAGATTAACGTCCCACACAACCACCAACAAATAGCCTTTTGTTTTACTGGGATAATGAATGGAATGCCCAAATATAATGGCAAAACCATTCAATCACAAGAAATTAGTTTGAAATGCTGTATAAAAGTTATTGCACCATACCGTATGATTCTGACTTAAAGACGAGCAAAGTGCAAAAATTAATTTTAAGCTGCTTATAATGCAAATGTAAGGCTAATATTGTAGACCAAATGTTTAGTATAAGGGTCACTTCTGTGAATCACTAATGCGATTATTATGTTTGTATTGAAAAGCTTTTATTTACGTTAAAATGCATTTTACAACTTCTGTATAATAATGTTAAACACCATAAACATAAACACTATACAATCATTAAATTATTCATATATCTTTAAGCACATTATTCAGTAATGTTTATGAATTATCCAGTATTTACACTGAGAATAATTGTAAAGGTATGTAGTTAGGAGAAGACTGAATGTCAGGACAGGACCATGGGGGTCAGCATATAAATTAAGCTATATGCCTTGACTTTCACTATGTGAGATGGCAGGTCTGTGAAAAGAGCCAAAAGCAGAGTTTAAATCATTGCAATGATCAAAACACAAATATATATTTTACCTCGAAAGAACACAGAAAGGAAATGGGAGAATGCTATATGGTTAGGCACAGGAAGGGTGATAACAGTTAAATATGTAATAAATGTTTTAAAAGCTTAGCACTATATCTTTTATGGACTGGGAGCACAGTTCCCGAGCCTCTATTAAAGATTGCGAAAGGGTGCAAATAAGCCAAGCAAACACCATTCTGCAAACAGCTTTACACCTTCCTCCTGACTGCTAGCTTACCTTTGATTCTGCTGGCTTGGAGGGTAAACAAGAACAAGGTGAGGAATAGTCTTCTTTTCAAGGCCATCATGCAGGTCTGTATTTTCTTTTAGAATCAAAGCCAGTTATATTAAGAATAATACATGTGGTGAAGTGTCTTAAATCCAGAATTTATGTTTTGGTCATGCACAAGTTATGGTGATGATTGAAGGAAAGCTGATTGATGAGTGCAAATTCCCAGATGAATATTTGATCCTCAAGGGCAGCAGCGGTGGCACAGTCTGCAATGTGTCTGTGTGATGTAGCCATTTGTGAAAAAATGGATGAGAAGTTAAAAAATGTAGATTCTTGTTTGGAAGTCATCTGTGCACAACTCACTCGTTCTTAATTACTTTGGCTTGCATGTGGTAGAAATTCATCCTCTTAATCGCATCCTCTTCATATAAACACCGACCCTTCAGACCAGTGTCTCGCTTGTTTTGTCTGTCGTCCTCTTTCTGGTACTCTCTTCAAAACAGTCCATTCAACAAACATTCCACTTTATGGCAAACTCCCAAACTGGCAAGAGGAGGTGAGATCTCTGTGTCATGTGACAATGTGCTGTCTCTTTCTAAAAAAAGGATTGATTTTAGTGTGTGTGTGTGTGTGTGTGTGTGTATGTGTATGTGTGTGCTGTTTTTTTACTTGATGCTCTTATCAACAAGCCTATGCTGCATACTTCTATAAAGCAAAAGCATTCCTGATCATTTTGATCATATTTGATGTGGCATTCACAGACTTTTAATACTTTATGGCTCCATATTTTACATTCATAAATTACCTTGTACCTTTCTATTACATTAGATGATACAGCCTACAATGAATATAGAACAATGCATTACTTCATGACATATCAAATTTGTATATGCCATGGTAAAAATGTAACAGAGCATTACTTTAATAATGCAATTTGACCTCATTTGACCCCCATTCTAAGAATTACTCATTGACTGCATTGAAATACTGGGAAAATGTCATTATGAGAGTGAGGAATATATAAGTCTGGTCCTGGGAAAATCCTAGGAACTGAAGGGGTCATTTTCTTGTTTATGTCCAGACATAAGCTGATTAGCAATAAAACTCTTTCCTACTAGACCCTATCATTTTCCATGCTCATAATTTCACATAACAAATAAAGGTCGATATAATGGTGTGCTCACCCTGATGTGCTGGTCAGCATGTAGATTGTACCACGCATGTAATTTTTTTTGCCCGTTGTTCCCAGTGCTCATTAGCTAGCATTAATGAATAGAGTTAAAGGCCTTAGCCAACGTAAAAGCAACAGCTCTAACCCAAGAAAGCATAATACCCAAGAACAAAACCCATGGCAACATAAGTGCATTAGCTCATTTTCAAATCCCCTCTTCCAGCACAGGATTGTTTGAATTCCATGCCACAGTAGGAGGTTCAACACCTAGAACAACGTGGCTACTCCTGGGCCTGATTTGTTTATCAAAATGGCAAAGCCTATTAGGATGCCACTCTAAAATGCATGTCAGCTTTGGTGATTTTTTTTCTTCTATCTATCTGGCACAATTATGAAACAGTCTGGAACACGTCAAGCTCAGTTTATGTAGCAGTATCATTTGCATTCACAAGTCATATAAAAGCTCTTCATTGACCTTGAATTGTTTTGCTGCTGTTCAGACTTGTTGTTTGATCTCGTCTGTTATTCCAAAGCACTGGCCAATCAAAGCATCAGTAGGGTAAATAATTCTGATGGAGGAAATCCTGAGAGAGAGAGAGAGAGAGAGAGAGAGAGAGACAATACTGACTGAACTAATAGTAAGAAAATCTGAATATGGATATTAAATGCAATTATTAGTGTATTTTTTGCTAATACTTACCAATATTAATAGACTTGCATATACTGGGACTACTTTAATAAATACATTTTCAACATTTGTCTAAAATGTATTTCAAATAATAAATAGATAGATAGATAGTTCGGAAAATAAAAATGAATTGTATAGTTTAATAGACAGCTCTAGCAGCCGGAACAGTAATTGTGTATAATGCTCCCTATTCTAGTCGACACCAGTAAGTGATCATTGTTATTTCAATTCTTTTAGATGGAAAGTATTCACTCTATAGGGCTTTATAAAGACAACAGCGTATTGAATTCATTTTGTAATAAGTCCTTTAACCAGTCATTTAAATTAGATGTCAATACTAGGTAAGAATAAAAGAAGACCAAAAAAATGGGGGAAAAAAGTCTTTCATTTGTCTCTCAGATTCGAAAAGTTCGGTCCATTCTTTATTGCATAATGAAAACTGTAAATGACAGTCTTTGTCACTAATGAGATTCTAAAGAGGATTACGTAACAACATACAATTACATTCTTGTCAGTCAGAATTCAGTAATTTCAGTCCTTCTTATAGGTTCTACCAATTAAACAATTACTTATACTGCTATTGACAGTGGAACAATGCTTTAAGTGTGCTGTGTTATAATGTTCACTTTGTCCAGAAGAGAATGTCTTTACACTGCCCTCAGGAGTGTCACACTCAAGCAGCCTGATGTTCATACTCACAGCATTATTGTATCAGCCTCGGATTCTGTGGCTTAATTCAAGCCTTAATCAAAATGGGTTTATGCTAAATTTCTTTTTGTTTATAATATATGTCGACCTCTTTAAAACATCAATATATTCTACCCAAACCTGATTTTTTTTTGTTTGATATAGATAATAGACTTGCCTTGGAAAAAATACATTGGTTAAGAAGCCAATTTAACAAAGATTATTCCAATTAGTCTGCCTAAAGATTTTAAATAGCTAAGTGCAATTCGATTGTAAATTGCAAATCAAATCTCATTCAAACCCACCTGTCATGCACTGACCCTTATATAATCATTGCATCCGTGAAATGGTGCTTAATACACTTTACATTTTTATATAGAACAGATCTAATTAAGATTATTTCAGCACTGATATACAGGTTGTAAATCAGACTCCTTGCTTAATTTGCAAACAAACTATTTTCAAATGATCTTATACTTCCAAAAAACACATGTGGTAAAAAGATTTTATATCCTAAGCCTAGGTGTTTTGTAAACGTTTGGCCTCAACTGTGAGAGTGAACAGAGATCAGTTGAGTCTAAAGATTAAGGTTTTAATGCTAGACAACATAGACAAATGCTTGTGCACACCTGACCATACAGTACAGCACTATTCCACATTTAGTGGCCATATGTTGTTGTAAGAACCTTTTGACTTTTCAGTTGCTGATGTAGGAGAGGAAGCATGGGGTGCAGTCAGTGTTAAATCGATACCAAAGGTGTTCAGTAGGTCATTAAATTGTGTGCCTCCAAATTTTTTGTAAAAGTTTGAGAAAGAACCACATATGGCTGTAAAGGTAAGATATCCCAATACTTTTGTTTTTATTTTGTAAGTGTAAAAGTGTTCAGATATCCTCTTATTATATATAAAAAAAATATATCATTATTAAACATATTATTATTGATTGACTGCTGAATGGGCCAAGCCTAAATATTATATTTATATATAGAGAAATATTAGAAATATCTGAATCTCTTATTTAACAGTTTCCCTAGTGAAATGCCTACAACCACAAATCCCAGAAATCTGGCATGCCATGTAAAATGTAGGAAAACCAGAATCTAATGATTGGCAAATCTAATACAGCCATGTTTTATTCACAATAGAAGATAGAAAATATATTAAATGTTGAAACTGAGGTAATTCACCACTTTAAGAAAAGAAAATAGGCAAATTTTGAATTTGATAGCTGCAACAGGTCTCAAAAAATTGTGGCAAGGAACATTTTTTTAACAACAATCGTTCTACATACGGGTACTGAGGAAACCAGTTCCGAGTGGAATCAGTCTTGGAAAACCTCTGTATGACCCTGACCAATGTGCTGCAACTCAGTTTCAGAATGTTATCGATCTTCTTAAAGCCTCTGCCATCTTTAGACTCCGGACTTCTAGTAGTTCCTTGAATAGCAAAGTTCACTAAAGGCGGTAGAGCATTCTCACATTTAGCTCCTAAACTTTGGAATAGTCTTCCTGACAGTGTTCGAACTTAGACACACTCTCCCAGTTTAAGTGCAGATTAAAAACTTATCTTTTTAGCAAAGCCTACACATAACACACATCAACTTCATAACCTTGTGCTCCAGAACATCTGATCACATGCACATTATCAACTTGTGCTGTTAATATCATGAACAACAGCTACGCTAATTTCTCTCCACTGCTTCTTTTTCTCTATCCATCCCGGGGCATCCTGAGGTTTGGCCAGCTCCAGTCACGTCCCACCTCATGAAGATTATGGACCTTTGATGAAGTAGATGCCGAACTCGCAAACATCCCCTATGATCTAGGGACGTACCAGTGCCAATTGGATCCCACTACATGCGTGGAGTTTTGACATTGGACCTTTTGGAGTGTTTAAAGGCTCTGGCATGGAAAATCTGATGATCACAAATGTTGAGCTCAGTAGCTCCTAGTTTTATAACCATAAAGACTGTATAAGACTGTAGAAAGAACAGCACTTATAATCTTATACTCCAGTACTCATGTTAGTTCTCACTCTCCAGTGTTCTGTATTGTTGAAAGATTTATAATCAAACTCTTGATGTCACCCAAATGAGGATGGGTTCCCCTTTTGAGTTTGGTTCCTCTCAAGGTTTCTTCTTCATAACATCTAAGGGAGTTTTTCCTTGCCACAGTCACCATGGCTGCTCATCAGGGATAAATGCACACCGTTCACCTTAACTGTTGATTTCTGTAAAGCTGCTTTGAGACAATGTCTGTTGTGAAAAGTGCTATAGAAATAAACTTGACTTGACTTGACTTTGTGGAGAACAACAATTCTGATTTTCTATATTCTATTTTTGAAAATAATAGCTGTATGTTTCAGAGGACAGTAAATCTGTACTGCTATACAAACTGCACACTGACTACTCTAAAATATATCCAAGTTTCATTTCTATTGTATTGTCCTTTGAGAAAGAACAGTGCTCTGGGACTAAGAAATTCCACTATATTCATATTAATAAAAAACATTTACATAAAGCCATTTTCAGGACTTGTTTAATTTGTTTGCATTGTTTTAAACTTATGACATTTGAATGGGATGTCTGGTGAGAGCTGTTTATGTAGATTTGCTAATCCCTAAGAATTGGCCTTGAGTTTAACAACCTGTCACACAGCACAGAGCCGTGAGCTGCTGTGCTGAGAGTCACAGAGCAGCAGTACTGTGTGGAAAATGAAACAAGATAGCAGGCTCTGCTCTGATAACTGGTGATTAACACCAGAGGTGCTGAAAAAGAACCTGTCTGGAACAACAGAAGGTGACAGACAAGTGGAGCAAATCAGTGTCACTAACAGAACCTGCAGCATGAAGAAATGGCATGATATTGAGAAGCAAACATTATTATTATGTCTCCTCTTTTTTGGGATACCAGCGGTAAATAGTGTGCTTGAATGTTTTGTTTGATGGCGTAAAATCCAAGTCACTGAAAATATATACCAATCAGCCAACCAACATTAAAACCTTGGAGCTGAATATCTATGGAAGAGCTTTGGCTGTGATAGAATGGTGTCAGAACACAGTCCTTTACAGCTTGCTGTGTGTGGAGTTACGTAGACGCAGACCAGTCAAAGTGCCTGTGCTGACCCATATCTACTGTTGAAAGTGCCTACAATGAGCACTTTAGGATCAGAACTTGGTCATGAAGCAGCAAAAGGCGGTAGCCTGGTCTGATAAATTATCTTTTCTTTCAGATTGTGTGTAATTGGGTGTGTGTGTCACTTACCCCCAAAATTACACCATGATACACTATTGGAAAAAGGCAAGCCAGTGTGATGCTCTAGGCAATGTTCGACTGGGAAACATTTTGCCTTGGTATTTATGTAGATGCTAGTTTGACACAAACCTGTTGCAGACCAAATTAACCCCTTCATAGCAAAGGTATCCTCTAATGGCCTCTTTCAGCAGGATAATGCTCCCTGTCACACTGCCAAAATTGTTCAGGAATGGTTTGAGGAGCATGACAAAGGTGTTGACTTTGCCTTCAAATTCCCCAGATCTCATTCTGATAAAGCTTCATTGAAATGTGCTGAACTAACAAGTTTGATCCATGAAAGCCCCACCTTGCAACTTTCAGAATCTGCTGCTAACATCCTGGTACTAGATACCACATCACCCTTTCAGGAGTCTTGTAAAGTCCATGCCTTTGAAGGTTTTAGTGGCACAAGGGGAAAAACATATTCCACTTGCAATACATTAAGTTCACACCCTGGATAGGCCAACAGCTCATCACAGCGCACCATGCATGTATATAGTCACACATCTATTCACACTTACAGGCAATTTGGCAAGATTGTAGGTGGGAAGAAATTAGAGAACTTTGAGGAAACCACCGGGAGACCATGCAAGACACCACACACTGTGTGCAAAATATTACATAATATCAAGTAATACATCTTAAATATAGTCACATTGTCTTTTCTATTATAAGATTACAATAAACCACTGAAATTATTAAACCTACTTCTAGACATTTGTACTCTTTTAAGTGTGAAATATTCATGTTCGATTGGAAAATTATTTTGATAATTTTTTAATAATTAACCAACATTGCTTTTCAAAACAAGAGCTTAGAATTAGTATAAAGCAAGTCTAGAAATAGGTTTAATAATTTTACATTTGGTTTAGTGGAATGTTAAAATAGGAGATAATAGATTGTGAATATGTGATATTTTGTAGCTCAGACAGGAACCCAAGCTTAGGATTCAAACTGGAGCTGGGAGGCTACTGAACGACTGTGCCACACTGGGCAAATTTATTCACATGATTAAACTTTTTTTTGGCTGTTTTTTTTTTTTTCTTGTAACTGGGTATGTAAATTTCTACATGGTTCATTTGTTCCTCTGTAGATATTTAACTTGGCAGTACGTTGTGATGTGTATTAAGTTGTTAAGAAAGCCTAAATGATGACAGAACGTACAGCACATGGAGACCAAAAAGGGTGCAAAGTGGAGATTGTTGATTGTGTACTAAATAGTTGTGTACAGGGGTTAAGCAGTGATAGTTTCTTCAGGAGATGTAGTGCTAACCATCTTTTTAAACTGTGGTGCACAATATAATACACTCAGAGGTATTGGCTGGTGTAATTCAAAAGCTACAAATTAACAAAATTTGAACAAAATTTGGACACTCTGTAGAGACAACAAATGTTACTGATATCTCAAAATATAATGAAAAAAGAAAAAAGAACCAAAAACTCAGAAACTTTTATTTTACCTTTATGTTTTTGTGAACTGGACTTCTAATTATAAGTAGCATTGCATTTTTAAGATATTAGATACTATAAGAATCCAATCAATCAATGATATCAATGAACTGCAGCTGAATTGTGAAGTGAACATTTTGCACATGAGCATTTCTTGTGAGCAGATACTATATATATATTGTGTATAGAGCTGCAGGACAGGCATAAATGTGGTCATTAAACTGATGAAAACCCTGAGGTAAACAGACTGGAAATGACTGGTCATTTAAACTGTAAAAGTGCAGCTTGTGTTCTGAATCGTGGCAGTCCGAGACAAATTGCAGAATGTTGAATACAAGAGCTCTAAACACCCTACAGCAAAAAATGTCTGGCTTGACAAGGGAATGGCATTTACAGAAACACAGTTACACATTTTGTTAAATATTCTGTGCAATTGGGACAAATGTCCTGTGTATCTGCTAGTAACTGTAATGATATTACAGACACAGTGGCATCTTAACAGGAGATATTTCTGAGAATTTTTTTTTTTTAGATTAGTTTAGATTAGATTACTTTGAAATTGGCATAGGGCACAGAGACATACCTGCTTATACATTCAAATCAGGTACGTAAATATTGCATGGGAAAAATTCATATAATTAAAATATTTTAGTGACAAGCCTCACTTGGATGATTTTACCTTCCAGCAATTTTTCCAAAAATTATGTGAAGTTGTTTTTATTGGAACTAATTTAGCGTTCCAAAAAATAAGTATGCTAAAGGAAGCGTATCCAAATAGCAATAGTTCCACTTTTGGGTTTTCTTGGATTTTAAAGAGTCCACAATAAGAAGCTAATTTACATATACTTTAGATATAAGACCTCACATGCCTTTGTGCCATTTCCATGTTGATTTTAACCTGTCATGGTTCTGCTCCATTAATATAGTTTGCGTATCCTTTCAGGGCCTTTTAGTTTATAGTAGCAAGGAGAATAACGAAGAGGAGTGTGTCTCTGAATGTGCTACTCAAACCAACCCAAATGGAAATCCCAATGAAAAAAGTGTTTATATTGGATAATTGACTAAAGCACTGTTGTTGACATAATGAACGTAAAGACAGTAGCAGTCAGTCTCATTGAAATGACAAATTCAAGAATGTTTTTTGTTTCTTTTGTTTTCAAAAGGCATTAAAGATAGCAATACATTCATTAGACATTTTATTATATACTACCACATACAAGGGATCTTTAGTGATCTGATAATATATAATAGACAAGCACAATTTTCAACAGCACAGCGGTAACACTGACACTTGGTGTTTGTGTGTGTGTGTGTGTGTGTGTGTGGGAAATTGTTGCAGCATTGCTGGCATTTTTTTAACACCTCGCCACTAGTTTGCAACCCTGCAACACACACACACACACACACACACACACACACACACACAAACACCAAGTGTCAGTGTCAGTCTTGAGTGTAAAGCATGACTAATAGCTTATCCAGGGAAAGTAGTAATGGTTAGGCCACACTGGTTGCATCAGCCCATCTTTTCACTGGTCAAAGGTCAAAGCTCTTAAAGAACAATCCCTGTTTCCATACCAATTACATAAATACCTTTATTATTTCAAAATGGTATCTTTGTGGAAGACAATAGGAGGCATTACTCCAGTTTAATGCTTAGCCTTTTTGATTGTTGGTATTTGAATTCTATTACGGCAGAAAGCTTTATAGAGCTCTTTAGATTTGTGTGCGATTGTGAAAGTAGAACTGCTTGCTGTGCTCTGAGCAGAAGTCTGAAACTTGAGCTTTGTAACCTTTTTTTTTTAAATCCACATCAAAAACGCTTTAAGGAAAGACTTAAATAACGGCTATTACACCAAGGGTTTTTCGGTCGATTTCCATTTGGGTTTGGCAGGCCTGCGACTTCACTTAACCTGTGTTGTCACTTGCCAAGTGAGGTTTCACAGCCAGCTAAGTGAATCTATAGTAAATAAATGGAGCAAAATATTTATCCAATGTCAGGTTTCATAAACAAAATAAACAATGATTTTCTTCAGTACCAAGACGCTTCATTTTTTTGCACACAACGATCAGCCATTTTATGTATGCAGTAATTATGTATGGATTACTTCCCTGATGAATGCATCGCATACAAATTGCATCTATGTTCTGGGATGTTTTGATTAAAGCCAGTGGTTAGTAGACTCGTGATATGATATTATATTGTTGAAGACTGTCTGGGATAATATGACCTTATTGAATCAAGTGATATGCTGTCATTTTAATTCAATACACACAGGGCAAGCTGGATCCTCACGTGTATAAAAAGCACTGTGTCCTGGTGGGAAAATTTTTTTAAATGAATTGAAAAATACATTTCTCACTCACAGATGTCTATTGATTGTATGGCATCTGAGTAAATGCTAGAAAAGCGTACTTGATCCTTAATGTGAATTGTCTAATATTGTTCTTTTGCATTAAATAGCTCAGAATTTTTTCAACTGTTCTGCTTTTTCGAATGAATCAAGGAAAGGACACAGCGAAACCAGGATGGATGAAATAATGGAAGGGGGAAAAAAATACACTGTATTATAGCTGCACCAATGATTCAGCTTTCAGTGATTTATTTCATTTCAAATGTTTGCCGTTGCTTAACAGCAATGATATAATAGGTATTTAGCATGAATTGATATATTTTAATGCAAAATAACCAACCACAATGTAACACTGACACACACAATACTGCTGCATGCTTTGTCGGGTACTGTTTTGGCGCAGGATGATTGGACATAATGACTCTGTCTTTGTGAATGCTGATCTCTATTAGAGGTTCTTTTTTTTTAGCCCAAATGTCTCTTTTTACAACAGGACACGCAACATCGAAAGCTTACGAGCTTTTGGAAAGCCTTTTTAAAGTCATCGTTGGCCATGGTGTATATGATGGGATTGATGAGGGAGTTGAGGTAGCCGAGCCACGTAAAGAAGTCGAATAACTCTGGGTACGCATGGCATGAAGGGCACAAGGGCACCAGCAGGGTGTAGATGAAAAACGGTAGCCAGCAAACTATATACGCTCCTAAAATGATGCCCAGGGTTTTCGTGGCTTTTCTTTCCCTGGCCGCAGAAATGCGCTTTTTCTCCAAAAGCGAGTCGGAAACGGTGATTTTCACCTGGCTGTCGCTGATCGCCGAGCCCACGTCGTCCTGCCTCGCCGATGTCACAGACGTCGATCCCGGTGAGTTGGAGACTAACTGCGCCGAGGTGAGTCTCTTCCCAAACTTTTTGGGCGACTGTCTTAAGATCCTTCGCCTCGCCTCCACGTAGATCCTGCCGTATAGAGCGATGAGTAAAAGCGTCGGGATGTAGAACGCGCCGAAGGTGGAGTAGATGGTGTAAAAGATGTGGTCCTTGTTCACCTCGCAGCTCGTCATCTCTCCGACTTTCACCTGGCGCCAGAAGAACGGAGGCAGGCTGATGGAGATGGCGATCACCCAAGCGGTGGCCACCATGGCAGCCGCGCGGCTTGTCGTGCGCCTTTTCGCGTACTCCACCGCGTCCGTGATGGCCCAGTAGCGGTCCAAAGCGATGACGCACAGGTGAAGTATGGACGCTGTGCAACAGGTGATGTCCGATGACAGCCAGATGTCGCACACGACTTGACCCAGCGTCCACGTCCGGCTCACCGTGTAGAGCGCGCTCACGGGCATCACCAACACGGACACGAGCAGGTCGGTGAGCGCCAGGGACGCGATTAGGAAGTTGGCCGGCGTGTGCAGCTTCCTCGAGCGGGAGATGGTGGCGATCACGAACGCGTTGGAGAGAGTCGTGGCGAGCGTAATGGCACCCAGCACCGAGCCTGCAGTCGCCTGGAAAGCCACACTCGCCTCTTTTGCGGCGCTTTTGGACGCATCTGACGCATTGGTGGAAACATTGGGTTCCAAGTCATAATTGGTGGCAGGCGGGCTGAAGTTCTCCATAGCAGGTAGAAAAGGCACACGGACCGGTGCTTTCTATATTTTCCTCTCATATCAGCGCAAAACTCTTTTACAACAAAGCATGCTTGCGTTGTACCTCCAAGGTCTTGAATCTCTTACCTCTTCAAAACGGAAATGATCAGTCAATTAATTTTTGAGTCATTCTTTTTTTATGGAACTGACTTAAAAAATCATGCAAGTCCAAAGAAAAAAAAGGTTACTGCAAAAATAAGTAACAAAACACCAAAAAGTTGCGCAAATACAACAACACAGAATCCATGGCCAATGTTCTTCCTGATGTACTTTCAGAATGTGATTTTGCTTTGCCTTTTTTTTCTTCTTCTTGAAGTGTGTGTACGTGTGCCACTGATCTACCTGAACGTCCGCGTCCTGTCCCTCTGCTGCCGTCTCTGATGGAGAACTTAAAACTGATGATGACTGGAGACCTCAGTGTGAGAGAGGAAACACTGCTGGGTCTTAGCGTCCCTACATCAATGCAAGCAACCATCAAGAGATGATTCTCACTGCAGCATTTAATGACTTTCTGCTTTAAAATGACCAATTTAGTTGATCAGGAATTTATTGGAAACGTATTAACATACTAAACTACTGTTGTTAACCCAGTGAATACATTTTTCAAAATACATCATTAGATCACAGTGACTGGTGTCATATTTTATACTCATTCTGCAGCTGTCAAGTGATCAGTGTTGCAATAAATACGTGATAATTAAAGTATAATTATATAAATCTACAAATTGGTACTTCAGCCCAATAACAATACTTACACAGGAAATGATCAAAGTCTCATCTGTGTTGAACTAACATCTATTGCATAAGTTACATGTACACTAAAATCTTTTTTTTTTCACTCTCTCTGTTCCTTCAAACATCCCCAACACAATATCCCTCACATCAGTACATTCTGGAACACGTAATATAAATTTTACTACTATTTGTTCAGCCGTTTGTAGGTTCATTGGCTTGCAAGCCATATGTTAATTTCAAATAGAAGCTCCCTCTGCCTCAGCGCAAGTTATAAGACAGGAACTCTCACTAAACATTTAAAGGTTGGCATTTATCTGGTTGTGCAATATGCAAACCTGTGAATAAGGTTCCCCAATGTATACAAGAAAATATATACTAATCAAGTTAGGTGGCTTTACTGTCATTTCAACCATAAATTTTTTGCACGTCTCATTTCCCATTTGCTGTTATAATAACCTCCATGGTTCTGGAAAGATGATCTACTAGATTTAAGAGTGTACTTGTCGAGTTTTGTGCTCATTCAGCCACAAGGGTGTAAGTGAAGTCAGGTACTGATGTAGGAGGAGGAGGCCTGGGGTGCGGTCAGCGTTTCAATTCATTCAAAAGCTGTTTAATACAGTTTAGTTCAGAGCTCTATAACAGGACATAAAAGTCAGGTGTCCTAATTCTTTTGTCTATATCGTGTATTTGGTGCAGTACAGAGTTAAATGAAGCAACATTTCTTCAGGATTAAGGTGATAACAGATAAATAAAAGTGACAACACAGATAAGCATTAAGGATATAATGAACTTTAATGCTTGTAACGATTTTCACAACTTTACTGTTCACAATGATGTAATGCAATTTAGGGTAAACTGTATTGACTGTAGATCAGTCAAGGATTTTTGGAAAGTAATATTTTCATTTGAATATTTTTGTTCATTTTGAAAATATTAGTTTTTATACAGAACCAACTCTTTTTGTATCTCTTTTATACAGAACCAATTTTCTCTTGAAACATTTCTCTTGAAAAATTCCTAACAATCTATTTTAATTGTTAAAAACTTTGATCATGTGTAAATGAACTATAATGTTCATTATGGTAATTATGATGTCCCTTATCCACATACAGGGAGATCCCTGTGCTTGTTGCAACAACATATCCAGAAAGACATTAGTTCTTTACCATAATTTAAACTACTTGTTGTCATAAATCAGCTTTAGGTTGTGGCTAAACCTTGTCCTGCTTGGACATGTGTTAAGAGGCTATAGTGTCCACTGTCAACTGTCAGACACTCAAAAGGCAACACTGAATGTTAATGAAGCTCACCATCTGGGCTGACTGAATGCTTCTCTCCTGAGAATGTCATGCAGGTCAGGGAATAAACTACGCAGTCAGCATTCAGCTCTATATATTCACATATTTATACTTTTATTATAGGCTATTAAACCCTATTATGTAGTGTGTATGCTAAATAATGTTGCAACTAACTATGGATATCATGAAAAGAAAAAAGAAATGTAATCATCATTCAACTCGTAGGTACAGAAAACACGCACAAAAGCCTGATTCTGCTCGGTTATGATTTCATCAGAGATGTAAACAGTTGCTGTGTTTATTGTAAATGCAAGATCACAGAAGCAATAACTCTAATCTAAATAGTTATGAATAAGCTGAATGCGCATTAACAGTTCAGTGACCCATTGCTAAATATTTTAGATAATAAAGATAATTTGATTAGTTAAAATAGCGAAAAACCCTTAATTGATTTCAAGTTCAGTGGTTCCTCATGTTTGTCTAACTATGCAAATGTAATTTAACGGGGCTTAAATAGAAATAAAAAAAAATGATATGACCTTCAGAAATCAGCTTTATAACGTGCAGTTTGAAATTAGAAAATGATGTTTGCTCAGTTTGTCTTTATTAATGCTGTTGTGTCTGCATGGTAGATGGAGCTGAATAATGGCTAAATAGCAAGCTGTCTGCTCTCTGCCTGCCAGGAGGATGAATTTTAAAGACTCTCACTGATTGCGCTCTAAATGTTTTAATGCAAAAGCTTGTTAGGATAGCTGAAATATATAAAATGGATGTTCAGCAAGAGTTGTGAGATCTGTAACAATTTTAAAGAGCCTTCAGCTGTCAACCTAAGCACTATTTTTAAGGATTTAATTATGCAACAAGTCTGTGTCAGAGTACCAGTGCATGAATGGGTTTCTGATTCAGAGTAATAAAACTGGATGGTTGGTTCAAACGTTAGCAGACGTTAGAAGAGAACTCGATTTGATAAACTGCTTAAGAAGCAGTATTTACTCGTAGTGATTTTTTACGATTTAAATGCAAATGACTACAGTGTGTCCCTAAAGCTTTTTATAATGAATATAATAATTGTTGGTGTTAACTGTTACACTGAGGCAGATTCTTGAATTAGGTTTGAATTACTGCATTTTATTTACGACATTTTATGCATACAAACACATTATACACACTCATGTAAAAGATTGTAATTATGTAGTAATAGCTCGGTGTTGATAAAGAAATAGGATATGAATGCCATGTGAGGAACACAGGTACATCAAAGACCACAGACTGGCACAAATACATCTTTAGTGTAACATTATCTCTAGAATAATTGCTACTTATTTAAAAGAATAGGAATAATGCAATAACATCAAAACTGGTTTAAATGTTCAGCTCAAAAATATTCTATGAATAGCATTTTAATATATTGCCATTTGAATTAACAAAAAAGAAAAGAAATGTGCCAAATGCTATTTAAGCTAGTTTAGAATCAAATCAAAATTCACAGAAATGCTCCCAGGAACACAAAATTAACGTTTTCATACTAATTACAGGGTATAAAACTATTAAAAACCTAAGCTATTGGAAGCCCTATATATAGCTTAAAAATGTCCGGTGTGGAGGAGTGTACGAGATCCAGATACTAGTGGCTCCAACGTTATAGGAAGTGGCTTCATCATTTTATTCTTTCTAGGGGAGAATTCATTAAATATTCATTGTGGAAGTGCCAGTGATTTTAAAAGCATTGATTTAAAAGGCAAGCTAGTTAATAAGGTTTAACATTTCCCCGCATATTTAACATATATGACTCATTTTTATTCTTTTTATGAATGGTGTTAAAAATTGACTGCCGACAAGACAAATAACAAGATGTTATTAGCTTCATAATGTATCTGTATGATTTTTTCCCCAAAACAGTCTTTAAAAATCATATATGCTGAGCATAAAAGGAAAACTAGTTGTTTCAGGGTGTATATAGTTTATTTTCATTTAAACTATTGTTAAATTCTCTCTCTCTCTCTCTCTCTCTCTCTCTCTCTCTCTCTCTCTCTCTCTCTCGTTAAATATGCTCCTGAGGCTCCAGGGACCACTGTTCCTGCCCCTCTCCCCTCCGTGGATCTTCCCTCTTTGTCCAGGCCTGCCTCTGGATAGTGTTCTCTTCGACTGGAGGCCACTCTGTGCAGCTTGGGACGGTTTCTCATCAACGCCTTGGGTGGTTCCATGAAATTCCGGAGTAAGAACGAGCGCTTTGAGGATGGATTGGACTGTAGTCAATGTCAACAGTCTGCTACACTGACTCAGGAATACAGTTCGCTTCTGATCACCATCACTGTACATTGTATATCTGCTTCAAATGGACATTCGGTGCAACCCAGATGAGGATGGGTTCCCTCTTGAGTATGGTTCCTCTCAAGGTTTCTTCCTTATGCCATCTTGGGGAGTTTTTCCTTGCCACAATTGCTCATCAGGGACAAACTTACTTACAAAGAACATATTTACTTTTAATCACCACATTATCTGTGTAAAGCTGCTTTGAGACAATGTTCATTGTTAAAAGCGCTATACAAATAAAAATGAATTTAATTGAATTGAAATTCATACATAGGCATCACCATGGCAAATTCTCTGGATTGCATTTTAGAAAGAAAAACCCCACATTTATTATGGTGTGTTGAGGTTCAAGTTTCCAAAACTAGTCAGAAGCACTAGAGCAGGCATTTAAAGGACGCATGCATACAGAAGATGTTTACACTCAGAGCTCTGCTGAATCTTTTACAATAGTGCATTAGAAACAATGTGGTGAATAAATCACTGGTACAACTATGTTTCCATGTATTTTTAAAACTATCTCGGTGAAAATAATTGACAAATGAATCCATGCTATTTAGACAACAGCGCAGAGGAAAGTGACTATGTGCAGTGTAATGCCATGCTATTACAGTCAATTCTGTAATCCTTCAGAAGTCAGCCTCAGAGGAAAAAGCTCTTTCTTAGCATCTTTATAGATCTTAAGGCAATGCTAGCCTTTTTCAGATGTCCATGATGTCTGGAAATATAGATATAGTGTCCACATTTCTTCCAAAAATCAACAAAAAAAACCCCACTGGCCCAAACACAACAAATTCATACTACAAGCTTTGCATTTACTTCACTTGAAACATACTTGTTTGTTTAGCCTGTTCTCTGAATTTGTACATACATATACAACAAGATTGATGCTAATTTCCTGTGAGTAATATTTTTTACATTTGACTCAATAGAGCCCTCTGTCAGTAAGATTGTGATCCATCAACATTTAATCCTCTTATGACTGAAGTAATGGGAGGAGAGTACTCTGTAGAGTGAGCAAAACTCCCAAGCATGAGAGAGCTGTAACTGATTTATCCTTTAACTGATCAGATGGAACTCTGATCTGCTCCTAGCTCTAACGTTGTTCAGAGATTGGAATTACATTACTGCAGACTAGCTAACCTCCACAGAACAGTTGCACATGCTGGTTCTTGAGCTCATATATTGACAGATCCTCATCATATTTGATAAATCTGTTGCTTGGAGCATCAGATGAAATTTGCAAGACTTCCAGATTTAAAAAAAATTTAAAGATCAATTGCTACTCATAGTTTTGGAAAGATTCTTAGCATAAAACGTGTGAAGAAAATATACAGGCATTTGTATTCTGTTAACATCCCAAGCTTCATTGCTGGTGTTTTCCAAGCAGTTTGCTGCCTTGTAAAATATTTTGTATTCAGATCTAATAGTGTACAGTTGTTGATATGCTCTCAGGAGGACACTGTTAATCCTTATTATAATGCAGTGGAACATTTCAATCCCAGTTGAATTCTGTAGCAGTTCAAGGTCCAGACCTTGCTTCAAGCCAAAAACTTTATCAAGTGTGGGGAGTCCTTTTTGCTCTTTGAACACCTCACCAGACAATAGCTCAAGAGAGAAATCCTATAGCCCTGCAGGCCATTCAACATATTTTCAAATCCATTTACTTCATCTTTTTCTCAGTCTGCTACAAGCCAGGCAGAATGGCAGATCACATATCATCTACACCCAGGCTATGAATCTGGCTGCAGCTACTTAAAGCTTGTCATAGTTAATACCTGAAGTAATTAATACCCAACATCACCAAGTGATAATGTCATAGAAAGAAGCAGATATATATATATATATATATATATATATATATATATATATATATATATATATATATATATATATATATATATATATATGACTGCTTTAAAGTGTAGTTTGTCCTCTTGTGATTGTAAAAGTCGACCTCAAGGGAAGTGACCTACATAACTTAAGAGTCTCTATCTGGGTTCCATTAGTGTTTCTTGTTCCCTGCTGCTCTTTTTATGAAACTGCATTGGCCACTTATCAAAACTAGACCTCATTACTTTCACCCCAAAAGCTTCCTTGTGTACAATAATAATAATAATAATAAAAAAAGATAATTTACTCCATTATTTTTTACCATTATGTAATATCTTTATTTTAGCTTTTGGACAAAGGATGTAATTTTATAATATAATAATGTAATTTGAATGTAATGCAATTTCAACATACAAAGCAGAAATGTATTTATTTAACATTTCTGAATAGGTCATAATGTGGGTAAACTCAAGCTTCCAGTTGAACCATTGAATGTTTTGACACTTAAATCAGAGCAGCAGAAAGCAGCTGATTCTAGGTCAGTTGCTGAGGTCCAAATCCCCCATGCTAAAATTATCACTTCTGAACGAGAAGACAGGACATTTTTCGATGTGAAAGGTGGAGTTTGAGAGTTGATAGCACCCTGGGTTGCTGCTTATCTAATTGTGTAAAGGGAGAGATTTTATATTGATCTGTTTGACAGCCCTCACCTTCCACTAATGCCTAGTGTAAAGAACAAATGTTCCAAATGCTTTTTTTATTTCCAGGATATGTATCAATAGACCACAATGTAGATTCATCTTACTGGTTTAGCATCTTTTCCATCAGAAATGATTGATCATCTTTATCGGTGCTGTCTAAGGTATGTAATTGTTTTAAAGTTAGCAATCATGCTTGAGTCATTGGGAGAGACAGTGATCTTCATCTTTTTCTGTCAGTGTCTTTCCCCTGTCTCCCCCCCAAAAAAAACAAAAAACCCCTGAATTCTTTCATTAGGTTTTTATGGTGGGTCATGAGAGTACAGGTTTGTTTGCAGCTCTGTTTTGAACTGAGATGTATTACCTCAGAGCCCTTCCTGCTCTACTGTGAGTCTTCACCCACACACACACACACACACACACACACACACACACACACACACACACACACACACACACACACACAAACAGGTGTGTTTTGTGTATGCTGCAAAGCAATTTGTGTTTATTCATCAGTCTGCACAGTAGGGAAAATGTATCCCCCACCCCCCCTCTTTTTCGCAAGGTTCACTAATGTATAAAATAATGAGCCTTTATCAGACTCAGGAAAACAAATTCCAACAAAGAAATGGTGCATGAAAAGACAGGATTTCTTGGATTGCAGATTTTTGTGACTTGACTGGAGACAAACAGCACTGCATTTAAATGAAAGCTCACATTTTTCTCCAAAGAAAATAACATTGTGAACAAACATGTAGAGGCTAATGGTATGCAATGCTATTTGAGAAAGATTGGACAAGTTCATTGAAATTCTGAGGATTTTTGCAAGGGTGTCTGAACCATATGAAAACCCATCCTGTGTATAATCACATCCACTTACAAAGAAACAAACAAGTGAAACATGCTCAAACACACACACACACACACGCACGCACGCACACACACACACACACACACACGCACACTTATTTTGTGATTTTTAGGACCCATATTTATATTTATTATGAACTCCACATATGTATTTATGAATCTAAAATATACATACTGTATGTACCTACATTGAAACTGAATCACAAACATAAAATATTAAATAATAAGACCAGTGGTTCTTAACCTTGTTGGTGGTACTGACCCCCACCAGTTTCATATGCGCATCCACCGAACCCTTCTTAAACGGGGCGTGTCATCACAAATCATATGAGTCGGGTGTATGTCTTAACCTCCGCCGAACCCCTGAGACTGACTCACCGAACCCCTGGGGTTCGATCGAACCCAGGTTAAGAACCACTGAATTAGACAGTTGGTTGTTGTAGAGAATGTAAGGTGGGTAAAATATTTCTATTTATTAAAGTGTTGTATTCTTCTTCATTTTCTTTTTCTTTTTATTATTATAAAACAGTAACACTGTTTAAATGGGACATGTTCATGTCATAGTCCATAGTCAAACTAATCTCTTAATAAGACAATGTTTGGGTCACTAGATAAAAAAACAATAATAATTTGAGGGTGGTCTGACAGATATTTCATTTAGAGTCAATTTAAGTGGAAACTTACATATGCATAGATTGTAGGCAGATATTTGGATTTTGTGTAACATGGGTAAAATGAGTAGATCTACTTAACACTATTCCTAGCTAAACTACCATGGCAACACTTAAGACGGTGCATAGAGAAGCTTAATAGTTACGGTCTGGTGGTCTTTCTTGGGTTGGTACTGATCCGTGACATGACTTTAGTGCAGTTCACTGCAGCATCGACAGAAATCAGAGAGAGAGAGAGAGAGAGAGAGAGAGAGAGAACGAGAGAGAGAGAGAGAGATAGAGAGAGAGAGAGAGTTCGCAGTGTGATATAATTCAGCAGAGATTGTGCTAAACATCTAGTCACAGTGTTATTTCTGCTTCTCTGGGGATCAATAAAGACTGATGACTCTGTTTGGACAGTAGAAAGGTCCTGCTGTAGCCTCGATAAGTTAGATTGTTCAGAGAGGTGACTGGGTGACTGTGCACAATTGCCAATTTTGAGGCAAAGTAGTAGAATGACCTGCAATGGCCAATTCTCTCGCCTGTCCTAATTCCAATCGAGCATTTATTTCACTTTCTGAAAACAAACTAAAGGCAAAACAGCCCAAGATCAAGTAGGGCTTAGGACCAGAGTTATGGCACACACTCACCAGAGCATGACTGTGGGTTTCAGTCTTCAGACATTGACTGCAGCGTTCCATTTAAGTATTAAAAAGACAATTGAATTTATGATTATGCCTGTTTATCCAATTACTTTAGAAAGTAAAAGTTAAGTACCACATATAAAATGTGCTATAATCCCCACAAAGAGCACCTGATTGGATGTAAATACTCTTAATGTATAGCTGAGAGTCTGCAGTTTGAGGTCATGTTGATTTTTAGTTCACCTCTGTAATCAAATAAACTGTGGTAGGCGGATAAAATAACCTAAACTTTGTCAATGTTTAAATATTTAAGGACATACAGTAAATGTAGTATGTATGTATGTATTTATGCATGCATATATAATAATAATAATAATAATAATAATAATAATAATAATAATAATATTAATTTTACACTAGATCTTGAACCTGAACCTAAACCTAACTTTACAAAAAAAGAAATTATTTCACAGGTTCAGTTTTGTGTAGCTTCATATAGCATACATTAAAAAAAAAAAGTAACAAACAAAAATAAGCCTACTTAATTTTGTACAACATAGGATTACACATTTCATAAAGACAGTCAATTTAAATCTGGACACACACACACACACACACACACACACACACACACACACACACACACACACACACACACACACACACACACACACACACACACACACACACACTCATTTTGTATCTAGAACACACCTGTATGTGTTAAAATGAGTAAATAACTGAATAATTAATGGTGTAATCCAACGAATCAATATTACATTACATTACAGCAAATGCTAGTTCTAAGTGCTTTGGGTCCATTAGATTTGCTTGGATGATCACATAATTATCTCTCATCGCTCATTGTGATTATATATTTTGAGTTAAATGCACTGGTAACGCTTGACATTAAGGTTCTCGTAACTTACATTATTGATGTCCATTAACAGGCCATGAACTTCAGCATTGATGTTTACTGTGATTAAGATTTTCCCATAGAAAATAAAAAAACAAATAATCGTAAATCTAAACACAAGAACAAAATGTTTTATTTAAATCATAGGTTTATTCATTGCATTATAATAAACCATTAAAAATACAATTCAGTAGATACAAATCAGTTAAATGAATAAGTGTGAAATTCATAAACAAGGCAAAAATTCTGGTTCCTGTATTTACAATTAGAGTTAAGTTAAATCTTGATTTCCTCTGAGGCACACAGATGGTAGGGTCAGAAATTGGTGCCAACAGCATGAATCAATGAACCCAACTTGCCTTGTGTCATCAGTACACGCTGGTGTAGGTGGTGGAATGGTGTAGGTGGAATGTTTTCTTGGCAACTTTGGGCCTGTTAATACCAATCAATCATCCCTTGAATGCCACAGATTATTTTAGTATTGTATCTTACCATGTGTGTCTATTCGTGACCGCAATTTAACATCTTCTAATGACTGCATGCAGCTTGATACGCACAAGTCATTTCAAACTGGGTTCGTTAACATGGGTAACGAGTACAGCATTCTTCTATTGGCTTCCCAGTCACTGGATCAGAGTCCAACACAACTCCTATGGGTTGTAGAATGGAAAAATTGCAGCATGGAAGCGTACTTGAAAAATCTGCAGGGATTGTGTGATACAATCATCTCGGCATGGAGTAAAATTTCAAAGGATTGTTTCATATTGTCAAATCTGTGGCATGAAAAACCGGGGATGTTTTGAGAGCAAAGACTCCACCCAGTATAATAGAGTGCTCCTTAAAAAAGTACTGTGCATTTGTACAACATTAAAAATGTAATGAATAAAATAATATAATAAGGTTATTCTTGATTGGAGCACAACCTCTTTCCTTAAAGCATTCTCAAAGTCCTTTCCTATATTAGTTGTTTAATTGTTTGATGTGGTACAATGTAGCACAAAAGGATCCTAATCCCCATAAGGATTCAATAACATTTGTTATTATAAATGCCACCAGTCTTCTGATAGTCATCTAATCACCTGCAACATCATTATAAGATATTTAAACAATAATCTTGCTGCTGTCTTATTCAATTCAACCTAATATTACATTTTACAACATGTCTGTGTCTGTAACACGGCTTCAACATTCATGAGAATGTTTTTTAATAACTGATGATAAACACATCACACCGTCTGTCTGCTTGAATAGGTCAGCTACACAAATCAGTTCCACTTGCATGTAATGGGCTTCATTTATCAATCTCTTTGTATAATAAATTCTGTGTAAGCCAAAGCACAATGCTGGAAAGGGATGGAAAAAACCACACAAAAAATGGCTATTATTTTGACTTACTTTTATGCCAGTTGTAAATGTTTACCATTGTAACAATAGCTACAAAAGTGAAAATCTAGGGTAGAATTACAATAAAGTTTTGTCAAGAGAAGAAGTAGAAAAATCATTTTGGGTGCCAGTCTTCTGCAAGTATTGCACAGCATTTAAAGAAGATAACTTGGCAAATGGAGTTGATTTATAAGCCAGCTTTCAGTCCGCAAAACGTTCTACCAATCTTTAAACATTCTTTCCTTTTATGAGAGTGACATGTGCTTAATCTTCTGTCAACTGAGGCATTTGTTTGTAGCTTACAGCTATGCACAGACAGACCAGCCGTTTATTTGGCAGTATTTTGAATGCAGTAATTGGAAGATTAGTTTTATTTGTCGTAATTTATGAATTTGTGTTGGCTTGCCTATATTTTTAATTAATGGCAATAATATATAACTACTGAGTTTCACAGAATGTTCTTGGTGGAATTATTAGTCCCTGACTGCATGACCTTGCAAGTGAATATGTTTTTGATAAAGTCTAGAAATTTGCCCTGGATAAGTGTGTCTGCCAATATTATAATATATCAAAGATTATAATTGTTAATCACAATAAATCACATGATTGTCTTATGATTGATTGCACATTTTTAGCTGTGCTAAATGAACCTCAAATGAATACTTTTTAAGTATTTATTACTCTAATCAGCATGAGCATAGACAAATATCTGTGCTTTATGCAAATGTATGTTTACTATTAGTGAAACCAAACTCAACATTGAGCATAAAGACAAAATATTATTCTCAATGTTTTAAAATAACAGATAATCTGTTCAACACACCCAAAAATATTAATATCAAAATAATTTTTATTAGTATTTTATGTACAATTATTGTCCCTAATGTATGTGAAACAAATAACCTGCACCATTGAAAAGGGTTGTGGCTGGTGCTGGGGAGACAAGAGGGAGGAGAGGAGGAGGGCTAATGCTTATCGCTTGTAAAGTTAGATTTTAATTTTAAAAAGCATCCGTAACGCATGTTACTCGCAATCCAAGGTTCCACTGTATGCAAATCAAGACACCAAACAAAACCTTTTCTATGTTTCCACTCAAATGGTTTTAACTGCCAGATCTGTGCATCATGAGGGATTTTGGTGCTTGATTTTGATTCATATCAGTAAAACAATTGTTTATTGATTAAAAAAGTTTTTTTGCTGGAGTTTATAATTTTTATATATGTATATAAATATATATATATTTTTTTTTTTTTACATATATTTATAATTTTATAAAAAAAAAAAGAAAGAAATGCTTTAATAAAATTTGTGCCATTCAAATTAATTTGCATTAACATGTTATTAATGCATTAATTTTCACAGCACTATATATATATATATATATATATATATATATATATATATATATATATATATATATATATATATATATATATATATATATATATATATATATATAAACAGGGACGTGTAGAAATGCCTAGTCATTTTGAGTCACATATTAAAGTTACTTTGCTACTTCACTGACATTTGTTTCTTTAAGTATCCATATTTTATCACAGTATTGTCATTTTCTTCAACATATTTAAATGTGTAAAATCTTTTTAATAAATATATATTAAAACAAACATGTTCTGCTCTTATTTGACTTAAATACATACATTGGGTTTAATGAGAATCTGTTGAGAGACCACAACACAGTTTTCACAAGAGTTTGTGTGGAGTAGGGGTTCACATTGCGTGCTTGTAACAATGGAAAACGCTCTCCTTGAATCATTTATTACAATAAAGTTCATAAAAAAGATCTCTTAATACTTATGTTCAAACGTGAAAAGAGTGCGTTTACTTTTATTGGTGTAATGTTTAAGCAGGTTAAACTAGCATAAGGACAGCAAACAGGTAACAAGCAGTGTTTCATGACCTGCATTTGCATATAGGAAAATTACAGGTTCTTCCATTTTATGCTGCAATAATATTTACCTATCATATTCACAGATCTAACTCAGATGTCACAGTTTGCATTGTGGCAAACAACTTTTGCTTTGACTGACCAATAAGTTTGAGAAATCAATGTAAAATACTACAAATACTAGAAAGAATACTTTAACAATCGAAATTAGGCTTTGCATGTACAATCTATCTGATACACTTACCATACTGGTATACAGTTACTGACTGTGAGTGTGTGTGTGTGTGTGTGTGTGTGTGTGTGTGTGGTTGTGCTTATATACAATAATGTTTCCGAGGAAGGGAAACTGTGGTCAGTTGCTCTGCTTACACAGCTGGTAAGCATCATTCAGTAAATACACTGTGCATTTATACATTATAGACTGGGAATATGTACATCATCCTTCCAAGCATATGTTGAATTGATTGCGTACAAAAGTCATTCTTAATCTAATCATTACCCTGTGACTTTGCTCTATTACATTTTGATCTTGATGTATTAATGGTGATACCAATAGATAAATCATTGCTATGTTTCTTTCTTATCATAAGTTTTCACTGACAGCATTATGATGCCATGCAGTGCAGTGATGCTGTAGGCAGCATTTGATTTAACCAGCTACTTCATCAATACGATACTTTTCCTCATGCTAGATCACCGTTGCACTGTTGCCAGAGCCTCCAGACCCACCTCTGAGAAGCTTGGAGATACTGAGAAAGTTCGATGTAAGCAAACACATTTTTTTCCACTATGAGGCCATAAGTGATTAGTGAATGGAATATACAGAGCACGTGGATCCCAGTGGATGTTCGGAAAATGTGGACAAAGTGATGATCCTAGTTCATACATCTGGTGTCACCCTGTGGCAGACAACACACACTGCAGCCTGTTATCAATCATCAACGCTTTCTAGTAGATAGGATGTAAAATCCCTTACAACCATGCTTTTCTTTGCTAGTAATGACAAGACCAATCATACATTTAATATTTCAGTTCCATTAACATTAACAAATTATAAACCTCTGCATAAATAAATTATAAGTAATGTATTAACTGAAATTGACGTACTGCACACCTGCCTGAAATAATGCTTTTTCAGAACATGACCACAAATCTAACTAAACTGGCACAAATGAAATAATAGCATCTAAATGGAGCAGTTGTTCAGTAGATTATCTGAACTTTTGGCAGACACCTTGTCCAGACCCATGTGCTCTTTTCCTCCTGCCTGGCTCCATTCTCAGCATTCTTCTACCGATATACCCCATGTCCCTCCTCTACATAGACCAAACAATCTCACAAATCCTGCCTTAAAAACGTAATACCTGCATGGCCCCTCTAATAAACTCATTTCTAATCCATCCTCATTACTCCAAATGAAAATCTGAACATCTTCAGCTCTGCTACCTCCAGCTCCACCACTACTCAATGCCACTGTCTCTAAACTATACAACATCGCAGGTCTCACCACAGTCCTATAAACCTTCCCTTTCACTTTCGCAGATACTCTTCTATCACACATCACTCCTGCTGTCACTCTTCTCCACCCACTCCACCCTGCCTGCACTCTTTTCTTCACTTCTCTAACACTCTCTCCATTACTTTGCACTGTTTACTCGAGGTATTTAAACAATGTTTTTTCCACTTCCAAACTGCAAACATATTTAATAAGGTATTTCTTTATATTAGTCATTGCATGCTTAATTAAAAGCAGTGAACTATGGATTTGTTTATAAGTCCAAACAAAGAATAAAATCTTTATAAATTCTAGTTTCTTCTGGTAAATTAGTAAAGGTTGTTCTACATTAAATAATGCCCATTAAGAGAAATTTAACGTAAAGCTAGACCCTTTACAACACGTCTACCTCGAGTTCCATGCTGGTCTTGTGAAATCAAATGAATTTAGAGAATGCTTTTGATGGCAGGGTTTGAGTTGAGGACTATCTGTTGAGAAGAGCACTGCTAATGAACCCACTGCTTTTGCATGCTCTTATCAGAGAAAAGTGAAGCAGAGCTAGTCTTATCTGTGTGTTTATACACACTCGCTCTCTGGCTTGTTTCTTGCTGCAGACATGAGAAAAAAGACATGCCAAGCATCGCCCAGGCTTCAGTCGACGGAGAAGACGGCAGTGCAGCACACACACTAGACTTGAGTTTCTCACACATGGTAAGTCTGCTCCCATTATGCGTCCTTCTGCTGTGATGCAAGGTATATATATATATATATATATATTTAATGAACAGAGTAGACTTGATAAAACCTGTATTATCAGTACTTGTTTCCTGTTGGAACTAATGGACTTTCAGGTCCCACCTTTTTATTTCATGTACGTTCGATAACTAGTCTGCTTGTAAACGAGATGGATAACAGCATGAGGAATGGCATAAGCTTTGCAGAGCTTTATATATTTGTCTGGCAAATATGGTGTTCCTCTCTGTGACCAGTCAGCAGTGGGGTTATTATTCCATCTATGGCCTTTTGTTTGCACACTAATGGAAAAAATACTATTATCTTTCAGTAAGATTATTTGCTTTTCCACTGCTGGCTGAGACACAATCCATCATTCAGCAGTCGAAATGACACTGTTAATGTGAATGAATACAGGCTAAAAGGTAATGTTATCAGCTTTCATGCCACACTAAACCTTTAAACCTGTAACCAATTGAGTATCCTGAATCATGCACTTGTTATTGTCTGTGTTTAATTATGTATTTGCAGTGTGTGTATTACTACTAACACATTTTATAGCTACAGTAGCATTTCCAGTATGAGTGGAGAAAGCTTGGGGACATGTGTGCTGGTTATTCTGCTGGGATTAATGGTACTAGAGTCAGCTTATGGTCAGCACATAACAGAGGAGCCCTGCTCTGTTCAAATCCTCGTTCCAGGACTTAAAGGTACACCATAAATGTTAAAACATGACCAGCACCGTGAATACAGTTTTCAGTTTGTTTTTTAAGGCTAAAATTCTATTATTATTCTATTATATACTTCTAGGATGGTAATGTTTGTGGATAATGTCAGTAGCTTTGGGAAAAAGTGTCACTAGATCTGAAGTACTCTAATGTGTTTTTCAGGGGAAATAGGGGAGAAGGGGGAGAAAGGGGCGCCTGGGAGACCTGGCAGAGTGGGGCCACCTGGAGAGATGGGTACTGTATGATTTACTGTTAGTGAAAATGTCAAATGTATGCAAATCATTGAAAAACAAGTGCATATAAGGATTACAGTTAGTAAAAGAACTTGAGTCCACCCAGAGACTAAATGCAATTCGACCCAGTAGACCATGTGACCAGAGGATTCTGCTGGCTTCCATGACATTTAGGGAGTGCACAACTGCAGAATGTTCAATGAGTTCAAAAGGTCACTGTACTGCAAAGGCTCGAATGCAGTAATGATGACAAATGTTTACCAGAGCCTTAAATGAAGATTAAGTGATTATTCAGTGAAAAATGGGGGATAAGATATTCATAGCATTTTAGACACAATTAATCTTATCAGAAGTTTTATGCTGGCATTTTGATGATGAAATACTTTACTTATCTTTTAGGACCTCCTGGACTTAAAGGACAAAAAGGTATCATGGGACGCTATGGAAAAATGGGCCCCTCTGGATTTAAAGGTGGGGATGACTAGCAAATTTAAAGAGTGGTTCGTTTTAAATACATTTGAACGTCTTAAATGCTTATAACCTGTTTATAGGTTTAAAAGGTGATATGGGAGATCCAGGTCCCAAAGGTGAAAATGGAGACCCAGGTAAAAAAACCAGACAGGATAATGATTGTAATTTATTGAATTACATCAGCCTGAATTTTCTGATGTGGCTTCGGATGTGTTGCACCAGGACTCCCCTGTGAGTGCGGTCCCTTGCGAAAGATGATTGGTGAAATGGATAATCACGTGGCGCAGTTAACCAGTGAACTGAAGTTCATTAAAAAAGGTATGCCCTTGCACTAAACCCGAGAGCAAAGCTTTATATACTGTATAGAGTCATTTCTAAGATATTATACAGAGTACACAAGTCAAACTCTCTGCTTTGATACAACTACAAAAAAGCACTGCTTTAAAAAACTCACACTCATTTAATAATTAAAAGGATTTCATTGCTATAGGAACAATTATTAATATTAGAGAATTGTATCAAAAAAGCATGAAGTTAATTTCGATTCATGCATGTATGATGCCCATGCAGACCAAATTGTAATTACAGTTTTTATTTCAGAGTAAAAATTTATTTCTCGTTAATGAAAGAGAGGTGTTTTTTTTGTAATAACAAAATGCAGTTTTTTCTTTGAATGGCATCGATTGCATCCATAGATAGTCTTCACATATTTACAAATTACATTCAAATGTCAAGTTTTATTTTCATCAGTTTTGACTAAATAAATCAGTGACTGTTCGGACTTTCCTTGCACAATGTATTTCTGTATATACTGGGAGTTTGATTACAGAAATACCAGTGCTCACTTTTCAGCACTGCCCTCCCCTGCAGCTGTTGCTGGCATTAAAGAGATGGACAGTAAAGTGTACCTGCTGGTGAAGGAGGAGAAGCGTTACAGAGATGCTGAGATCTACTGCCAAGGCAGAGGTGGACACCTGGCTATGCCTAAAGATTCCGGTGCAAACAGAGCCATTGCTGGCTACATAACAGAAGCTGGCCTTAGCAGAGTGTACATCGGCATCAATGACCTAGAGCACGAGGGACATTTTATTTACGTGGACCGCTCGCCTATGAGCACCTTCACTAAATGGAGGGAAGGAGAGCCCAATAACGCTTATGAAGACGAGGATTGTGTGGAGCTAGTCTCTTCGGGGGAGTGGGTAGATGTGGCCTGCTCTTTAACCATGTACTTCGTGTGCGAGTTTGACAAAGACCCAATCTGAGCAACTCTACTCTGGAAAGTAGTGGGTTTTTTTAGTGAGTGTGATTTTTCTGAGCTGCCAATAAAGACTCATTCTGATATGGCTATGCTTCACATACAGTGACTAAGAGGGGTGCTACATCGCTGTTTCTTTTCTAGTAGTCTAATAGTGCGCAGACTTGTTATATTAAAAATGTAACATATGTACAAGATGTTTTTGGGGGTGGTGGCGTCTATGATTGCACTTATAGAATTTACAATACTTCCCATATTTCTGATTTGTTATGAACTTTATAGATTGCTCTTTATTATGTACGACTTTGCATTTGTATATAGTAAGCCATAAATAAAACTATCAGTTGTTAAAATATCTCGGACATGCACTTTACTATGCTGCCCTCTAGCGGCCTACTAGCAGCAGCAGCAGCAACAACAACAACAACAACAGCAGCTTTAGCAACAGACACAGTGTTTGTAAATTTTTAAAACACTAGTTTGATGACTATATCACATTTAAAAGGAATTGCCACATTTTATTCACATTTACAACTGATAAGATTTGTGTGTTTTAAATATCCCTTTCCACATTCAGTCCCCATTTCCTGGTTTTATAACCTCCACTCTTCTTTTGGAGTTTGGATGCAGAGATTTGTGTTCATTCATGCACATGGTTATTAGTAAAGTCAGGTATCCTGATGTAGGTTAAGGAGGTCTGTGATACAGTCTGTGTTCAGTTGGGTTGAATTCAGAGTTCAATAGCAGGCCACGCAAGATCTTCCAGTCCAACCCATGTCAACCAAATGTTCATGGAGCTCGCTTTGTGCTGGAACAGGTTTTGGTTCTCCTAGTTAGAAGTGAAGGGAAAATGTAATGCTACTGTAATCCAAGACGTGGTAACAGTTTGGGGAAGAACAACATACAGTGAATCTTTAATGAAAACTCAAGGAAAATTCTTTCAGGTTCCCCTAGTTTACCTGTATCTTTTTCAAATAGCTAAACATGCTGGTATGTGGCTTGGCTGTAGTAAACTGGCTCTAGGTGGGAAGGAGTGTGTGAGTGTGTGAGTGTGTGTGTGTGTGTGTGTGTGTGCATGCATGCATGAACTGATACCTGGTAAAGGTTCAATTTCTATTCATGTAGTAGAATAATGACCACTGATATAAATTCTCATCATCACATTCGTCAGACATCAGCGTTTTTTTTTTTTCTATAGAAATAAAGTACATGTAGATAAGCTGCTCCAGGCTTTATAAATGGTACATCTAGAATAGTCTTGCGTGTATAAGGTTGGCATATAAAGTCAGAGCTACAGATTATTTCATTTTCAGGAGAGCATTAAACACAGCTTATCTCATTGGAATCCAAAGGCAGATGGAGGTTTGACACATTTCCTGCTCACCTCGTTCCACTTACCAATTAATTACCAGGCTTAGTAGAAGTGTTGGAGCAAGAAAATCATCAGATTGTGCCAAAATCGAGTCCTCCCAGAGAGGAATTGATAGTCTCTGGTTCGTTACTTCAAGGCATAGAGATAAGAGTATTCTGTAGCATATCACAAAACCTGCTGAGCAAATGAGTTACATTACGTTCATTTCCAACATGTATCAGGTATTAAAAGATGTCTGATAATTAGCACTTTGATATGTGAGGTGTCATAGCAACAATACAAAGAAGTCAAATAGTGGATGTTTCAATCATCAATCCCAAAAGCTGGAAAATGTTTCAAGATTTTTTTCAATAGTCACAGCATCATATATCAAACAAGGACAAGCTGCATCATATAGTGGTCTAAAAAAAACAGATACTTTACCGACAGTTACAAAATTCCAAAGAATTACAAAACACCTCTATAATTCTCTAAAAACAGCATATTCTGAGTTCACCAAGCTGGAATTCTGCCATTTTGAAAATTTTTTATTACAAAGCAAGTGAAAAAAATCTGAACACAAGCAATGAAAAAGTACTATGGGCTTCCTGAAGAAATGATTTTATTTTAAAATGCATTCAATCCACAATGTCTACTGTAAACTGTTAAATGTATTGGGAGATCCATCTCATGTATGTCATTTTGTCATGTGATTACATTTAATTTGTGTAAAACTGATAACAATTAATGTACTTTTATATACATACAATATTTCTATATATTTCCAAAATAGATACTGCTTGAACGCCAGCATTAAATCAAGAGCGTTGCATTGGAGACTTAATTACCAGATTTAAACATTATTGGTTGTTTACAGGAAGTTCTAGAGCTCAGACTGTAAAGCAGGTATTAACCTAGTACACGTTCAGGACATTCAAAATATAGTGACAATCAAGAAGAATTAAAGCTATTCTGAAGGGAAAGTGCGGCGTGCGTATTGTTAATTATTAACACAGTTAATTATAATTAACATTGCATTTAATGCATTTTTTATTATCAATATCTGTTATTAGTAATCTCGTAAAGTATTATGCTATTATACAGTGTAAAAGCAATCTTAGACCCACATCAAATATATACATTTTAATTAATTAATAACATGCCATAGAAACTCAAAGGTTTATGGCACAGTTAATTATGCATTTCATTACTAGGAGTTAGATTGAAATGAATTACACCTACTGAAATTTTGCATACGGTTTGTGAGAAAGTCAATGTCAATTGATATTTATAATATAATTATTTAAAAGCTTTTAATATTGTTTTAAAATGAACTGTAAGGAAATAAATACAATGTTTAACTCTTTTTTTTTTATTACTTATTATTATTATTAATTGCCCTAGTTAGTTAATTTTATATATATATCTATATATCTATATATCTATCTATATATATATATATATATATATATATATATATATATATATATATATATATATATATATATATATATATACACACATATACACACATATACACATACATACATACATACATACATACACACACACACACACACACACACACACACACACACACACACACACACACACACACACACACACACACACACACACAGACCAGGCATAACATTAAAACATTATGAACGGTGAAGTGAATACCACTGATTATCTCTTCATCTAGGCATGATATTATTTATTGTAGATAATATTATATATTATTTATGCTGCATATATTAGGCCGCAAGTGAACATACTGTCCTCAAAGCTGATGTGTTAAAAGCGGAAAAAATCATAAGGATTTGAGCGAGTTTGACAAGGGCCAAATTGTAATGGCTAGACGACAGGGTGAAAGCATCTCCAAATGTTAATGAAATATAAAATGATTTCTTGAGGAAAAAAAGATAAAATGATTGGATGATCATTGCTCCCTTGGTATCAGGCCAGAAAATTCATAAATGGTGATACTTCTTTCTCACAAATCGAGCAGTGACTCACTTTTATTTTTAAAGCTGTCTGAATGCATTAACTCTAAAGTTTGAAGCTGTCTTCAGAACAGTGCCTGAAAAAGTACATCGAGTTGTGTGTTTAGGACAGGTGGTACACAGGAAGAGACACAGTGAAGAAAGAACAAAAAAGGTTAACAAAAGCTTAATTAAGCCTATTACTATTTATAAAACAGCACTGCTAGTGTATTTCTCAGTAGCTTGACTTTTGCACAGTAAATAATATAACAAGGTCCCATTATTGGCATAAGAATGTAGCACAACTGAAACTACTTTTACAAATTCTAACTAACACACACACACACACACACACACACACACACACACACACACACACACACACACACACAGCCAGTACTGTCTTTGATTATATATACACTATTTTTTTTTAATAACTTTTTTATGTATTAGATAAAATATATTTTTTTATTATTTTCTTTATTTTATTTCTATTCACTATTTTTGGAAAATTCTGTAATGTTATAGATTTGTGATGAACAAAAACTTTCATTTTTTAAAACTCTCAACTAAATTTGAGTAATTTTTCTGCCAATGATCTCTATATTCCTAATATATTGTTATATTTTCTATTATAGATCTTCCCTGCATGTTGTATTGTGTGGGGCTGTGATGTGACTATCATGTTTTTATTTTGATTTGAATTTTGAGTTCAAATTTGAGTTGAAGTTCAAGAAAGTAAATAAATAATCCACTGCATTGGCGTTTCATTACACCTGTGAATGTATTTCACATGCAATCACTACTAATGACATCTCAGCAACTGAAATATATTTTGTTTCCTCTGCATAATCACCTGACACCTTTGTCACTGATTGCTGCATGAAGCTAGACTCTGACCTTCAAAGAAAAAATCAGCCTCAGCCTTGCTTCTTCATACCACTGGCATTGTTATACTCCAACATTCTATAGTGTCCACAAAAAAATATCTATAGGCTGATGCCTTTTTAAATTCGAAAGACTTGCAGAGTTAGCCTTGCTAGTTCATTTATGCTCTGCTTCCCCTGGGTATGACCTTAAGTAAAGCTTGCTTTAAGTTAAATCAACAATGTTAGATGTTCAAATGTTTAATATAGCTCCTGTAAAATCAGCTAAAACCATCAAAACCACTGAACCGCTAAACCCCAGGAGTTTATAACATCTTTTTCTTTTGGATAGCTGCTGGCAAATAGAACACAGACACCATGAAGAAAGAAAAACGAAACTTGTAAAGAGATTACAGAATAGTGCAGGGGGCACAATAATGCTCTCCTAAACTTAACTCGAGAACAGCAACAACAAAAACAGGTATTACTATTTTATTGGTAACTTTGTGTTCTTTTAAAATTGCATCATCCTATTAGGGGAAATGCGCTGATTTCCAAAGGAGCTGCAGTGTTTCAGGGTCTTTCATTGAAGCCTTGCAGCATTATGATTTTTTGTATAAAATGTAAACATAACAGATTACAGAACCAGGTAGCCATAACAGTGTTTCAATATGATTTGGTTTGTCAGAGCGCCATTATACAAAGATTCATAACACGCATTCATAAATGACTCGCTTTTTCAGATCAATATGCTCCTGTAAATGAATTACAGTGCTGTGTGTGACTGTCACAGAGCTCAACTGACTTTATGCCTAAGAGTAGCTCAGAAGAAAGAACACGTCTATTGACAACGCTGTGTAGCCTCAAGTTTAAAAATTGTCAGCTGTTTATAATATTGAACATAATGAAAGTATTGCTTATCGTCTGTTTTTTACATAATGAAATGCGGTCTGCAGTAGTGCATCACCTGTTGTTCTCTTATGAAGTTGTAAAGACATTAGTTGTCTTGGTGCTTTTCCTCTTTCACGTTTCAGAGTTTCATTTTATGAATTTGCTCCTGAGTTTACGTGAAATCGTTAATTAAGCATGGGATTATTCTCTCTGTAATTATGATTGATTCTGCATGAAGGTTTTTTATGTCTTTATAGCTGCTTATTGCCTGAACCACAAATATCCAAGCTTTGCCCATTAAAGATTTAAAGTTGCAGAAATATGTCAAAACTCTAAATGAATGACAGCTCAATATGTCCAACGGATGCTCAGCAGGGAGCTGTTCATTTTGTCGCCATCACAGATGCGACCTGAAGTTCACAGCAAAATAATTGTCCTGGCACACTGGAGGAAACACATTAATGAGTTGTGCACCATCAAGCAAGTTTTAATTTCAGTGTCTCCCTGTTGGAATGTTTTAATGGCAAAACCTAAGGCAAAACAGAAGTGTAGTTCTTGAAAAAAAAAAAAAAAAAAAAAAAAAGCTTAGAAAAATGGTATTCTTAGTATGTGTCATAATGAACCAGAATTAGATTGGTATTATTGATGGAGACTTCAAAGCACTTTGCAAGTCAATCTGGATAAAGACTCTGCCAAATGCCCTAAATGTAAATGTAGTGCTTGTGTGGTGATGGTTATAATTATTCATGCTGTACTTTCTATCAAGGGATGCTTTGCTTTCGGTTAGTGTGAAGTTTATCATGTTTATCAAGTCATTTTTATTGATGTTCATAATTTCTAACTGACTTTGGAAAAAAAAATATATACTTGGCAGCTGAGAATGTGTACTTACTGCGGATTTCATGCTGATGCTGTACCCAAGTAGGATGTATAGGTTTTATGATCACCTGAGGATTTAAAAGGAAAAGTGTCTTATAGCACAGGGAAATCTCTTGCAGGTTGAGCACAAGCAGCATCATGGTGCTGTAGGGGCATGGAGAATTATTTACCTGTCTTATACAAACAGAAACATAATCCTAGATCTCAGTCATGTTTAAGGGATGTCTATTAAAAGTGATATGCAGAATAATTGTAACCCTATTTGTAACCCAAAAGGTTACAATTTTATATTTTTTAACGTAACTCAGAAAACCTGGATTCCGGCAGTTGAATGGTGAATTGGCCGGTAGTATTCTTCTACTTAAACCAGTCTCTTATTGCAATAAAAAAACCCCAATGAATGAAACACCAGAGTACAAATTCAAATTAGTAAATTAACAAACCATATTTATTTTTTTCTATTCTGGAGTTTTACTGTTATTTTAGTTTTGCTGTGGTTTAAACAAAAATGTATGAAACCAGTAAACAACTGTAGAGTGTGAAATATTTAGAAAATAAAATACTGGTATCAAAATGGTATAAAAAGTAAAGTTAAAGACCTCAAAACATATAAAGAGATAAAAAATAAAAAAAACAATATAACAAAAGCCCAAGTGCACAATATTACACAGTCTATCAGAAAAAACTCAGTCCTGTATGCAATTTATACGAACCATCAACCCAGTCACATACACTAGTAGTGGTTTCGTTGGGGCCCAGTTGGTGCACATTCACAGTGTGACGGGTTAAAGAAATCCTCTTAAGCACAAACTTGGAAAACAATCACTTACATCCATCCAAGGAAACCAAGATGAACCGCGAACAGAATCAACTCACTGTTAGCGTAGTGAATAATTCCCTCAGCGTGGAGAGTCAGGACGATTCAAGCACCGTGTAACCCTGCGATCTTTCCAGCAACAACAACGCAACAATTCCAGTTGTCCAACTGGATCCCGTCTGCATTCACTGTTCACACACGTTGCTAATGCAATAGCTGCTAGGCCTTGATTACACGTGATGGCGGAGATGGTGGCTTATGAACAGTCAGTGACATTAAATAAACTTGAACTTCAAAAAGAAAATCAAACGATATAAACGGTTAAGTTAAAAGTTCTGTTACACTTTGGGGCGTAATATTTCAAAGAATATACTCGGTCTCCAAAAGATGTTACCCTCTGTCTCATGTAGCAAACACAGCCTGCACGCAGTCTCTTCATGCCATGTGCGCTGCTCCTCTCACCAGTAAAACTGAAACTTGAAGGGTTCCAGGGTTTCTCAATCCTGGTTTTTGGGTACCACTGCATTGTGCATGCATTGTTGGTGTAAATATTCCTTCATATGTATTGAATTCAACTCATTGCTAATGAACAAGTTTAATGAAGTGTGTGAGTCAGAGGATGGAAAACAGAACCTGGATTAAGATGTGGCATTAAGCCATATTTTTTCCCACCAAACTAGTTTGTTGTTACAAAGAGGTTAAAAATGTGTTCATGATATAGCATAATATAGCAAAGTCTTACAACATGCTATATTAAATAACCAGAATAAAATTAGTTTTCTAGAGCATTATCAATGAGTATACTGTTTCCTCAATGCTGCACTCTCATTTACTAAGGAATGGTGTTTGAAGAGGTTACTGGAAGCCATGATCAATACAATAGACATTGACATGAAGCAGCTGTACAGAACTCCAAATGCAGCTTTAGATGTCTAAAAAGCAAGCAAAAGGTGAGATTCGCAAGGAAAATCTCCCGGAGATGCCATAAGCAAAAAACATTTGAAGGAACCAGGCAGGTAGATATGCACTTTAATATGAAAGGAAAGCTCGTAACATAAAATCTACAACTTTTACAGGACCAAAATAAACAAGAAATACTCAAATGGCTCCAAACATTTTAGTGATTCTGCTTGGTACATGCTAAGAAAAAGTATACTGTCAGTTTGCTACAATCTAACGTAGGATGCATCCAACTTCCTTTTACCCTTTTACTTGAAAGAAAAGGCATACGTTGACAAGAATTCTGTTCATGCGTATGGAGCATCAGTTAGATGAAAGACGTATTGCTTCCACAGAATCTCAGTAATATCTCCAATCTGTCCAATCCCTGGCAGTAGGACTTACAGACAGGGAGATTCCCTTCATCAATCACTGTCTCTAGGAGGCATTGAGTTCCTCTCAGCTCCATCTCGATCAGGCGGTCCCAAAGCTCCAAGCATGCACCACTTGATCAAGTGCAACCAGGCTTTCGGGCTGAGCACTCTTGTCAAGGGAGCGCACTGAATCCCTCCTTCACTCCCACACAATGAGGATAAATTGGTTTGTGATAGAGTTGTGGGTGTAAGTATGCACTCTGTGCTTTAGGACAGTCTGCACAAAAATAAGACCTCACAAACAGGAGTTTGGAGAAATAGTGCTCTCTCAGCAGTGTGTGGTTTGAGACTACTTCATAGAGCGATGTGTGACATCTGTTTATTCTAAGCATGAAAAATGAAGGCATCGTGTGTGCCATTTGATGCAATGGCGAGAAAGCCCTTGTGGTCGCTTCATAGGTGTAGCTCTCTAATAGACTTCTCATGCATCATCAACTTGATTGAGAAGAGGAAATAATTTGGAGAAAGTGGCAAATTATCTTTGGTAGGATGAAGATGGAAGAGCCATCAAAGTCTCATTAAACTGTCATTAAGCGCAATGGTTTGGCTGCATTATCTTTCTGCGTTTACCTGCATTCATTCAGAATAGAAAAGACATTCACTGTTTAATGAATTGTAATTTTAAGCTTATTCTTTATTCTAATGAGTGGGTAACATTGCCACCTTACACTTCTAGTTTAAGCTTGAGCTTGGATTACTGTCTCTGTGCTCTGGGGTTGTTCTTAGGTGTCAATGAGTGTGTGATTATGTGTGTGTATGTATGCATGGTACACTGATGTGTTCTTGTGTCCCATCCACTGTTTTCCTAATAAATACCCTCTCATCCCTCATTTAATCTACTTGAGGAAATTGAACACTATAGAATTTTAACATTTCTAATCATATAATTACACTGCACGTCCAAGAGTGACTATTTGATGTCACTGTTTCTGAATGCAATTTAATTGTAAGATCTACACATTAGACATGAAGAAACTGTCTCAGATTGAAATGCATACGATATTAAGATACTGCGATAGTATGTCCCAGTTCATTCCCGTGTTCGTTACAGCCCCCTGTACCTACTGGCATTGCTTTGGCATCCACTAGAGGGAGACAATGTCTCAGGTGTTGTTTGTCCTGTCTGTCCCTACTAAATGACACCTTCGGTGCATTTCTCCCTTCCTCCAGCCCCTTACATCATCCAATGATGTCATGTTCCCAGAGAGATATTTGAGCTGTTATCAACAGTGTGCCACCTAGCTGTAATACTACTAAATGGATTTTCTTGCTTCTTAGTATTATGAATGCAGGTTCTTTTGCACAGCACATATGGTGTGGCTGTATAAATATGTTTATTCAGTTCTTTTACACTAAATGTTGTGTAGTGTGTAGTGGCACTGACTGAGCGAATGCACTGGGGAAGCAGATGAATGCATAAGCATAGTGTGTGCATTTTTCCATTGGCATGAGAAATTTTGGATGATTGGACTAGTGAAAGATTCACTAGAGGGGAAGGTACATATTAATCAGAGACTACATCTCTCACACATTTATAACTTCATCTTTCGTTATTTTGATAAAAGTAAAAAAATCTGAAATGAAATATTAAGATATAGCATTCAAGTGAGCATGTCCTGACCTTTTCAGACTTGTCAACACAAGCCTCCTGTTTTTTGGTAGCTGTAGGTTTAGGTTTAAGTTTGGGTGGGTTGCTGCTGATGCTCATCTGGCTGCCTCCTGCCAGGCTGGTGTGGCTAAGAAGAGTGAAGGGCTCAGTTATACAGCAGGAGAACTCTAGGGTTAGGGTTAGGGTTAGGGTTAGGGACCCCGGAGCTGCTGTTACCTGCGCTAATCCTGATCCTGCATTTTAAAAGTGATATACTGGATTTAGAGCAGCATTACAATAAGAGATTTCGGACATGGTTTTGAGGGGTAAAGAATGTGTTCTTAAAAACATAAACATTGATTGCACGAGGCAATTATACAACCCCAAGTCTAAAAGAATTGGTATGCTGTGGAAATATGTACTTTAAAACAGAATGCAATGATTTGCAAATCTCATAAACACATTTTATTCACAACAGAACATAGGAAATGTACCATTTTAAGAAATAGAAATAATAAAATTTGATAGCTGCAACACTTTTAAAAAACCTTGAGACGGGGCAAGAAAAAGGCTTAAATAGTAAGTGTTACTAAACAGAAACAGCTGGAGGAACAGTTTGCAACTAATTAGGTCTACTGACAACAGGCCTGTAAGATGACTGGGTATTAAAGGTGTGTTTTAGAGCATCAGAGTGTCTCAGATGTAAAGGTGGACAAAAGTTCACCAATTTGCAAAAACATTCTCTCTACAAATTGTGGAACAATTACAGAATAATGTTCTTCAGCATAAAACTATAAAGATTGTAAATATATCATCATCAATAGTACATAAAATCATTGAATGATTCGAAGAATATGGAGAAATTGTGCGAAAAACAGTGCATTAAAAACAGATCAAATTTAATAATGAAAATCACTGCATGGGCTCAGAAACATTGTCATCATTCTCTGAGAACACAGTTTGCAGTGGCATTCACAAATACAGGTTCAAACTCTATCAAGCTAAGAAGAAGCTATATGTGAACATGATGCAGAAATGACACAGTCTTCTCTGGGCCAAAGCTAATATAAAATGGACAGAGGTAAAGTGGAAAACTGTTCTTTGGTCAGACAAATATAATTTTTTTTTGAGAGAAACAGACACTACATCGTCCAGTCTAAGATGGAGGCTTATACATGGCTTGTTATCAGCACTCAGTTCAAAGGCCTGCATCTCTGGTTGTACAGGAGTGCATTAGTGCCCATTGAATGGGCAGCTTGCACATGTGGAAAGGCACCATCCATGCTGAAACATATATACAGGTTTCAGAGCAGCAAATGCTTCCATCCAGACAAAGTATTTACAGGAATGGCCTTGCATGTTTCAGCAAGACAATGCTTACATCACAAACTGCATCTATTACATTAGTGTGGCTTCATAATAGAATGGTCTGGGTGCTGAACTGGCCTGCCTGCAGTCCAGACCTTTTATTATTTGGTGACTCATGAAATGAAAAAATATGACAAAGAAGACCAGGAATGTTGAGCTTTCCAAAACTCCAGGAACTGGTCGCCTAAGTTCCCAAATGTATAGAGACTCTTGTTAGAAGACATGATGCTACACAGTGGCAAACATTGCCTTGTCCCAACTTTTTGAGGATGTGTTGGGGCAATCAAATTTAAAATAACTTCAAATGTTTCTCAAAAATGGTACATTTTCTCAGTTTAAATGTTTGATATGCATTCTATTTTTTACTGTTTATAAAGTATGGGTTTATGAGACTAGCAAATTATTGCATCCCGCTTATTTTTTACATTTAAAGGGGGGCGGTTTTGTATGTAGTACTGTTAAATATGTTACCCAAGCAAGTTGATTTGGTTTATATTTCTCTGCTATTATTTTATTTCAGGTTTAATGTTTCTTTTTAAATATAAGAATATTAATAGTGCTACATTTAAATACCTCGAAGTTCCATTGCTCAGGGTTTCAGGGCTTCCGTGGCTCTAGATGGTTTACTTTGGTTTCTCCAGTTTACTTCTCATGTCAGAAAACATACCAGCAAATACATTAACTTCTTTGAATAGCCTCTAGGTGCATGTGTGTGTATACATATGTGAATCTGAATTGGCATGTCTGCTCGGTTTATCTAAGTAGAAACCAAATTTCCAATCAAGACATGCATTTCTGAGTTATGACCTTGTGCAGACATTACTATATCGCATTACTGAAAATAGAATGTGTGTGTGTGTATGTGTGTGTGAGAGGTCTTCCTAATCTGTGCACTTGCCCCCCTAATCAAAACAAAGCAGTGATAAAAGATGAATAAAGAACATTATTTACTGTACCACATAACATTGTGTGGTTGTGTTTAAATAGTGAAGTATAAACACCATGAAGTCTTTCTGTCGACAGGAAATCCGTTTATGATTGCCTACCTATATCCTAGTTGGCATACTATGCCTAAAATCTGTTGCATCATACAGACTGCCAAAAGTAGCTCTGCTGCTGAAGCAGAATAACTGATGCTTTGTCAGTCTGAGCCTCGCTGTGATTAGACAGTTTTGACAGAAAGACACATGCAGCCTACAGGGCTCAGACCATAGTAATCTACTTAAAAAAATAATCTTCTCTGATTCGTGTTGGATGAAAATCCATCCAAGATATTGTTCAGATAAATCTATAATCAATAAATAATAGGCTGCTCAAATGCTTATAAAACAAATGGTATCAACCTGTATATGACTTTAGTTGTGGGTTTGTGGGTTTGAAGTTTTTTTCCGTGTACACAAGCGGCTAAAAAGGTGCCTTGTGCAGTATTTGTTCAGTTCTGTTTGTTCAGGAAGTGTTTGATGAACTCTTGCTGAACTTAGATAAGCCCAATATTTCTGTTGAATTATCCATTGGGCTGTTGTTGTTTTATTTCTTTCTTGCTCAGTATTGAAAAGGGAACCAAATATTCAGTTATTCCCCAGACCCTGTGTTAGTGGGTTTGCAAACTCCACAGCCTGGAGTGCATTCTAGTGGAAGCCGAAGATCAGTGAAGTGCCCCAGAGCAGCCTCTCTATGGAGTCAACTAACAGCAGCTGAGCCGCAGAAAAAAAATAATACATTAAGTCTTCTCTTCCCCTCACTTGGGACAAAAAGAGCTCACCTTGCTACCTATGGTGGATATGCACTGCCAGTTGGAGGGAAATTGCCTTTTGTGGGAGAATTAATGCAGACATGCATCCTGCTGTCAAAGCATCATTCTCCCAATAACTCCTCTCCCTACCGAGCTCTCTCTCGCTTCCTCCATTCAAGTTCCCTACTCTTTTTCTATTCATTAATAACATTCCACTGTCTGCCTACAAATAAGTTATTCCCTACAACCGCCTCCCCTTTTAAGCCTATTTCGACTCCCTTTGTTTGATCTGGTATGATAAATAAGATGACTAGACGAATGCAGTTAGAAATTCATGGCTGCTTTTTTTCATTAATAAATGATCAGTTTGCTGAACCCTCTAGTGATTGATAGCTTGTGTGCGGCATGTATTAAAACCAGACAAATTCAATGCCGCATCAGTCACTGGAGAGCCACAAAGAATTTCAGCATGTGAAATATTGAGGTCAAAAGAAAAGAAAGAAGGAAGAAAGAGGGATAACCAGTTTTAGTTCCAAAAAGACAGTATTTTTTGGATTAGAAATGGACAAATTGTAGATGAAATCACTGCGAATAAAGCTTGTGAACTTTGGTTGATGTGTTCTTTTTTTTTAAATGTTGTACTTTTGCTGATTAATGTCCTGATGTCAAATGTAGATTTTTATATCATTTCTAGAAAAAAAAGCCAAACAGCAGGTCTGTTTTAAAATCCTCAAACTTTTTACTGCACAGTGTGAATGTGAAAGTTTAAATCCCAACTCCTCTTGCAGGAATAAAAATTAGGGTTTTATGTTGTACATTTTGGAAAAAGTGGTTCACTCTATGCGAATGTGTGTGTGTGTTTGTGAGAAAGAAGAGAAATTGAGAGAGAAAGCATTTCTTGTAGGTAGGTAGGTAAGGGTAGGGAAGGGCTCTTCCCTTGTACGTAAGGTACACATGGTGGAAATTACAGTAAATCTGATGACAGATCTCTATAGATTACTTATGTTATGTAATTAATGTGATTTTAAAATATAAACTTGTGCAAAGCTTCAAAACTTTTATATGGCACTTTTCATATCATACAATGTGACAGATGTATTATTAAAAACAGTAATAAAAGTTGATAGGATCATCATGGGGTGTGTTGGTAACAGTAGGTGCCAGGAAGGAATACACTCTGCACACAGATTCTGAAACTTATTCACAACTAGGGGCAACTTAGAGTACAGCATCATTTTGACATGTGGAAAATCTCCAAGAATACTAGAAAAAACAGAAACAGGCATGCAGAGGAGAGAATACACTGTAATAATCTCCTTCTGTATGAAACGCAGACAGTAAAGCTAAACTCAGGATTTAACTCAGAAACATGGAGCTGTAAAAAGGCAATGCCTCCATATGAAAAACATCTAATAAACATAATAAAATATAAAAAAGGGAATAAGACAAAATTGCCAGATCTAACTGCAAATGTAAAGTAATAATTGATTTGTTTATTGACAGTAACTACTTTTGAAAGACAGATAAGACAGATAATAAATATATATATATATATATATATATATATATATATATATATATATATGTATATATGTATATATATATATATATATATATATATATATATATATATATATATATATATATATATATATATATATACATACATGCATGTGTGTGTGTGTGTGTATATATATATATATATATATATATATATATATATATATATATATATATATATATATATATTTTTTTTATACATTCTCAGCAGCGCTGTGAACAAAATACAAAATATTTTTCCTTCAAAGACAAAAAGTCTAATTAATCCACTTTCTTATCTGCACTTTCAATCTAAAAAGCCTCTACACAGTTCAATAGGGAGCTGACTGACAAATGAGCATCAAGTCTAATACTCACTCTATATACGTATACGTATAATTCTAACAATTTATATAAGCACTTTGATAACAGGACATATCAATACATTTTTTTATTTTTTATTTTTAAGGGATGACCTTGCAGTTGTTTAATCTGTTTGACAGCACTAATGACATACAGAAAATATCATAAGCATTTCTTTGCATCACCTCGCCCAAATCCTATGAGGTCATTCAGTGTGTAATTGCAGCCGCTTCGAACCTGCCATCATTTCACGCATAAGAGCAGAGCCAGCAGTCCTGGTGATGGAGTTGAATTTCTCTCAACCACCCCAAGCTCACATTAGTGCCGGCAGGGATGTCTGCAGTAAGGATTATAAAAGCGCTCCTTTTCTCCTCCAGCTCGTGCTCTGGACACATGATCATCCCATGTGGCAGCACATTCTCATAATGCCATCGCTAATGGCACAAAGTGAAAGAGAAAAAAAGCAAAGGCCTCCTGTTAAGTACAGCAGTTGCAGCTGCAGAGGGGTAATAAAGTATGCCATGTTTGTGAGTGCTGTTGACGTTACCAGTTGGAGGAGGAGTAAATATCGAAGCAGCCTATCATTAGAAGAGATCGTCTTACCTTTGAATGTCAGGAGCAGTGAAGAATGTAGATGGCATTTCAGAAAAGAAAAAAAAAAGAACATGAACTGAATGCATTCTCTGACACAAAGGTACCAAATTATACTTTTTCTGTGCACCACAAAAACAAAAAAGGATTGCCTTATATTGTACATTTGAGTACAGCTATAGTTAACAATTTAACTGACGTTTAATCAAATACATTATACTCCACAATGAGAATAGTCATAATGCCCATATATGACATGACATTCTTATGTTAATATCTGATAAGATCACACAATGAATATAGGTATATTAATGATAAGATAAATATGACTACATGAGGTAGAGTAGCTCAGTGGTTAAGAAATTGGACAAATGTTTAAGGTTTAAATCCCAGAACCACAAAGTTGCCACTGCTGGGCCCTTGAGCAAGGCCCTTAACTTTCAACTTATTAGTTGTAAGTTGTAAGTGTAAATGTAAATGAATACAAAACTGGTTTAAATGAATAGTTCTGGGGTCACAGTAAGCATGCAGTAGCATTGGCAATTCATCACTCTTCGCTATCGCAATTTGATCCTGCATTCAGGTTATTGTCTGGGTGTACTTTTGCATGTTCTTCCTTTGTCAACATCCTGTATGAATGAGCGTAAGAATATGTATATGTTTAGTGCCCTGTTACTAGGGTAATTCCAGGAAATAGGTCCTTACTGGACCCCTGACAAGGAAAAAGGAAATGTCTGAAAAAAAAATTTAAATCCCACCAACATACCTTTTGTGAGCCTCCACCAAAACATGTGTAGTGATCCAAACGTCGTTTTGTATTACTGCAGGTGCTGTAAACAGACCTACGTGTATTTTTAAACATATTTGTCAATTCAGTCTTAACTCTAGTGAAAATGAATCAATTCAGTGCTTGCTACTTGAAGGCTTATTCTAGTCAATCATCTTATTGAACAGACATTTTTCCTTACTGCTACAGATTCCTACAGTACCTTGTCCTATTTAATTTAGCAAAGACTGGAATCTTGACCTTTTAGAAAATTTAACATGACACCTTGGACATTGACTTTCAAATGAACTTCTCAGGAGCATCATAAGGGAAACAAATGTTTCAATAGCCACTCTCCTTGTTTAGGTTCTACACAAATAATCAGTTTGACAGGGGCATTGATCACATTTACCTCTGCAGGAATAAAAGAAGGTGAGATAGCATAGAATGGCAGAATCCACAGACCCCAAACGTAACGGTGATTAATTATCCTTCTCAGAGGACAACATTTTCTACGCCAAAGACAAAAGGAAGAAATTAGTTGCTGCACGAGGTTGAAGAGGATTTCATCATATAGTAGCTGAATCTACATATCTACCTATCAATTCTGCACATTTGTGACCTTGCTTTATGCAATATACACAAACTGAATGTTCATACATACAAAGCAATAGGACTATAATATTTTACTACCTTCTAACTGAGAGATCTGGTGTAGGTGCCACACTTAAGATCATGCTGAAAGTATAGATACCATAAAAATGCACATCATACTGTACAGCTTGTTTAAGATAAACACTACATACAAAGTGCACTAGCCATGTGAAGATTTTAATGTTAATGCTTTAAAATACGGGTAAGTTAAAAGGCTGGAGTCGAGTTGGGAAAAAATGTTCACCGCTCTGTCAAGTCTGGGGCAAACTAATTAAAGTGGTTATATTTTTGTAGTTGTATTCTATATAGTGCGAAATACATCTATCTACAATCCTTCGTACTCTGTTGTATTCATGTAATCCTGGGTTCTACATTTATCCTGGATTGGAAATTTTGTCCAGTGTATTTCCATGGCATGACTTTTACAATTTAATAAACATATACAACAGTGAATATTACAATGCTATGCAATTTCACAACACATTGAAATAGAGGGAATATTGAGTCTTATTTAAACAATCAATAACCTGTAGCATTCTGTTTAATGAAAACTATAATTCCAGACAACGACAATTACACTACGGGGTATTGTTTAAGTTGGTAATTTTTGCTGTGGTCTGCATTCTTATAACAAAGATATTCGTATTGAAATAATTATTGACCAGGGACCATGGTTATTACCTTGTTAAAGGCCTCATCAATAGTCATATTCATTACTTATCACATTTAGTCACATTCGCAGATGGCTGAATCTGTGGTGCTATAGATCTGCTGAATGGCAAGGGTATAATAGTGGCAATTCCCTTCACTCCTAAGCCAGCTAATTGGCCGACTCATCATTGCAACTCAAAACAATATTTGATTTAATAGCAGATGGAGTTGGCCTTTAGATGCCTGCAATGGTCCTACTCATTCAATCCATTACAGACATGCAAGTACTAATCGAGTAGGGAGCACACATAGGGAGTGTGGAATAATAACCATTACATGTGTTTGCTTGGCATTCTGCAATGCTTAATAAATATTTTCTTGTTGAAGGCGTGTATTCCCCATGCCCACATATTGACTTGAACAATATTGGTGCCTCTATGAACATCCGGTATCATGATATATGACTATAGATCAATGTTTCAGCAGTTTGACAGTAATATGTACATTGTGGCATTAGCATAAAGTCCTTGTGGGTGAATGCTTGCCTGACATACTGTAGTGTACTTTATAACATTTACATTTACATTTGCGGAATTTAGCAGACGCCCTTGTCCAGAGCAACGTACAAAAGTGCTTTGAGTCTCTAGCAATGAATAAATCTACACTGGTACGCTAAATTACAAACTTAATATAAATATTACTCTTGAATTCTACAAAGTAAACTTGCAAAGTGCTAATTTAAGTGTTTCAGGAAGAGGTAGGTCTTCAACCATCGCTTAAAGATAGCCAGGGACTCTGCTGTACGGACATCTAGGGGAAGTTCATTCCACCACCTCGGTGCCAGAACAGATAAAAGCCTTAAAGTATACTTACCTCTCATTTTGAGAGAAGGTGGTACCAGTCGAGCAGTGCTGGAGGATCTCGGATAGCGTGGTGCAGTGCAAGGTGTGATGAAGTCTCTGAGGTAAGTCATTTTTGGCCTTGTAGGCAAGCATCAGTGTTTTGAATCTGATATGTGCAGCTACTGGAAGCCAGTGAAGGGAGCGCAGCAGTGGGGTGGTGTGGGAGAACTTGGGCAGATTGAACACAAGTCATGCAGCTGTGTTTGGATCATTTGCAGTGAACGAATAGCGTTCAGAGGAAGAACTGCCAGCAGAGAGCTGCAGTAGTCAAGTCTCAAAATGACAAGAGACTGAAGAAGCATCTGGGCAGCCTGTGTGGACAGAAATGGTTGAATCCTTCGAATGTTGTAGAGAAAAAATCTACAGGAACGAGCCACATTAGCGACATGTGAGAAGAAGGACAGTTGATTGTTTATTACAAACTATTGGTAGCTCCAAATAAAGTTGCATTGCTATGATCTTGTTATTACAAAAATGCAGTCTTTACAAAAAAGTTGTACCCATATATACACTTATTTGCCATTTTATTATGAACATCTGTACATATGTTCATTCAATTCAAAAGCTTAATAAATGCATTTAGTTTGCAAGTTTTCAGATGTTTACATTAAACACCTGAACAGGGAAAAAGGGTACAGTTCTGATGGGCAGTTTTGTGTGCAGAAATGGCTTGTTAATAAAATCTCAGTGGAAGATGACCAGGCCAGTTTGACCTAATAGGAACTTATATAATCCCCCTTTAAAACTGTATAAAGCAGAAAAGAAATTCACATATCAAAACCACATCAAATGAATATGTAATGTTCATAGAAAATACATTTTCTATTCATTCTTTTTTCCAAAATCTATCTAACTCCCAGTCTCGGCTGGGAGTTGAAGACCTCATTATCTATCTGCTACACCGTTCATACTCACACCTGGGTAAACCAACGGAAACTATGAGGATCATGTTCTTTAAATTTTCCAGTGCTTTTGACACCATCAGGCCGGCATGTCTGGGTAAAAGCTGACAGGGATGTGGGGTTCACTTCTGACACCATGTATTATAATCGATGTGCTTGCTTAATAAACACACAGTACACCGTCATGTCCAACTCACATGGTGAACATACTTTTTTCTTCTTCTGTCCCCACCACATACATCATCACTCCGTGCTCTCCTGTGCATTATGGGTAATAAAGTCCCTATTGTTACAGGATGCAGGTTAATGCAGGTAGACTACATGACTGTGTTAGGAAAAGTAAACAGTAATACTGGGGCCCCACATGGGACAGTGCTCTCTGCCTTCCTCTTCATTGTTTACACCACCATTTTCAACTGCCAGACAGTGTCTTTCCATCTTCAGAAGTTCTCAGATGACTCTGCAGTAAAGGGAGGTATCAGTGACTGTAAAGAGAAGGATAACAGGACAGTGTTGGAGAATTTTGTCACATTGTGTGAGGACATTTTCTGCAGCTAAATTTGGCCAAGATAAAGAAGCTGATTGTAGACCTGGGAAAGAGGAAGGCAATTCTGAATCCTGTCTCCATTCAAGGTGTCAGTGTGGAGATGGTGGAGATGGTGGAGGACAACAAATACCTGGGGGGTGTACATAGACAATAAACTAGAATGGACTAAGAACACTGAAGTACTCAACGTTCCTGTAAAGTCCTTCAGTGTTCTTAGTCCATTCTAGGTTAATAAAGTCACCATTTTTCTTTGAGGAGGCCGAGGTCCTTTACCATCTGCAGGACGATGCTGGGGATGTTTATTGAGACTGTTGTTGCCAGTGCTCTCCTTTATGCTGCAGCATGCTGGGGAAGCAGACTGAGAGTGGAGACAAAGCACCACAGGAGATCATTTCAACCTGTAGCCATTAAACTATATAACTCCTCTCTCAGTGTTAAACAGCTGGTCCACGATATGGATGTAGGTGACACTGATATAGTTATAGCAATAGATGTTCATGCCATGCTAAAATAATGCCAATATCTTGGACAGTTGTGTGCAATAATTTTAGTGCAATAGTAATAATAAATAATTGTTACCTGTACAATAACATGTATAACTATCATTGTAGTCTGGCTTTTTTGCTATTTGTTTCACTGCTGCTACACATGTCCTTTCATTTCACAAATATATATTATGTAACTTAATATGCATATTTTATTTACGTTACTTTAATTTTACTGTGGGAAAATGCACCCCAGGAATTTCCATATGGGACCAATAAAGTATTCTGATTCTATTCTGATTAAAGGCTAACCCATATACGATAATACATAATTTAATATTAAGTTATGGTTGATGCTTGGAGTTTGAATTTTAGTGCTTTTCACTTCTGTTGTCCGGTTAAAAAAACAAACAAAAAACCCCCCATGGATTTATATATGTTTCTTAACCTTCTACAATGAATATACGATGTGTACTGCTATAATTCAAGAATATCACACAATTTTTATCTATCCTGTAAGAGAGTAATGATTGTTACAGCACTAGCTGATTTATCAATCTACTAAACGGTTAATTAATTCTTAATTAATATTGTTAGATATGCCAGTGGCAAAGTGGCAACTCAAGTTTGATCAATCACCATCCTCTTCCATGGTGTTTTGTGATAAAAAAAAATCAAATACATATTGATTACCCCATTGATCATCTCTTTCTCTGCCAATACAATATCTGCTCATTTATCTTTTTTTTTCCCTCACCACAGTTTCCCAGATTAGTCTAGCCCTTTTCCACACAAGGTCAACTATAATCAACCTCAGAAATGGGAACTCCCACTCATCCCCACTCACCCAAAGTAGATACAGCTACTACCATTCAATTACTGTTTATTAAGAAGAGGATAGTCATTAATCAGACAGAGATGCACAGATTTCCTCAATGGACCATTGACCCACTTAGGACACTAAAGCCCATCTATCTATGCTTCATGTTTCACAGACACTTAAGCTATATACTATGTGTTCTCCCTTGATAAGATTTTTGGTTGTTTATTTCCCTTTCCCCTCAGCTCAATACTTTCCAATAAATATGATCTAAACACATAATTATTTTTTAGTTTAAAGCGCTCCTGATATGATTGTAGTGAGAACAAACACTATTTTAAGGTGGCACAAAACAGATTTGAGAATTTTGCTGTGTTTGTTGCTTATTCATTAAAAAGGAAAATGTAAATACTAACTATAAAAAGCAAAAAACTATTAATTGCAACATATATAATATTATGATATATACATATTAATCGCAACATATATATAATTGTTGCAACATTGTATCTATCTATCTATAGTGTACTGATTCGTACTGTAGTTAAAATTTGCATAAAAATGTGTTGTTTCACAAGCTGCTTTTAAAGTGTAACTTGAGACTGAATGAGGAACACGCAATACAAAATGCACTTAGATTTCTTTCAGAAAATTAGGTTCTGATTTATGTTTGTAAATTAGTAGCAAAGACATGTCCTCTATGCTGTATGGAATATGCTCACAGATGTCAAGGGTAGATTCAAGCAGCCGACTAAGATAAAGCTATAAAAAGACCACTAATACGCCGTGCATGACCTTTGTATGTCTTTTTGCATGTCTCCAAACCCTAATTTAATGGGTGAAATGTGAAAAGCTACCAGTCATTATAGATACTATCTAGTACCTATTGAATCTCTACTGTGCGTGTGTTTAATTCATCCAGATACATCCAGGCTACACATGAAACCTACTTCCTCTTGTGTCTAAAATGTGTAGTTATTATAATATATCTCCTGTTTGGTCTGACTATCCATTTTGTATAATGAGACACCATTGAGAAATTGTGGATTGCTTCATTAAAGTGAATTTCCTAGCTCGGATCTCATTACTAATAGACCAGTTCCTCCGTATGATGGTGCAAACCGCTGCTAAGCTTTATATCTTGCATCTTGTATTAGCAATTTATTCCTAATAAGTTACAACTGTGTGTAGAAAAAAATGTTATTAGCTCTGCCCATGGCTATTGTCCATGCTGAATTCCACAGGGTAGCATAAGTGAGGCAGTTCCGCTCTGTCTCAGATGGACGTTGGCAATCATATAAGAGTCATATAAAGCTCACAGCATGCTACTACATCTTGCCTGGTTTTTGTATTTCAGAACGGCTATTAGCCATATTTCTTTCATCCTCTCGTATATTTCAGCTCGATTGGAGAGACTTTTGGGTTGTCACGCACCTGGAAGGGTTGAAGCATGCAATTTTTGGACTTACTCTCTGGCTATTGAGAGCCCTGCTTTGATGGCATATTTAACTTCACATTGCTATGTATCTTGTATAGTTTACCATTATAATTCTATAAATGTTGTTTTTTTTTTTTTTTTTTTTTTTTTTAAAGATTGCCATGCTAACTGTATGTCAGCATGGAAATCAGATTTTTTTATCAATCATTTTGGAGGTATATACTCTAGCATAAGCCACGTATTAAGACTATCTTCATTCCTCTGTGTTGAACTCATTGTCTGTGGTTTAATGTCTTAAATCCTTGCATGAAAACAATATGCTGGTCTTTTTCGACATTAGGTAGGATCACTGGATGGCCTCCATCCATGTCTCTTAAGGCATTTTGACTGTGGCCAGGTCACACAGTTATTTTTGTGCATTAATATTGGATTTGTGCATGTTGCTTTAAAAACTATTGACATGAAACAGGGATCCTCTTATGTGTTATGACTGCTTGACAGTCTAATTGTAAAATATTGTGATTAGTTTGGAATAAAAAAAACAAAACAAAAAAGCTTTTTATTCCTAGGATGAGACCCTAAATTGTGACTGTGCATATCGAGTATTATGTTGCTTCTGCTGTAATGCAATGCTTAATGATTTCTTCATCAAACGAACATATGATGAATCGTCCTGCTTAGCATTGGTGAAAGGGTGACAGTGCATGATTTATAGCTGTTATTCTGTTTTGTTTATGACTCATCTGTGTAGTCTCTAAAATATGAATCTGTAAATTATGTGCTATTAATAAAAGGCTGCTTATATGAAGTCCATTGGTGAAACCAAGGCATTTAGACATTTGATTAGCGCAACATCTCCTGCTTTTATTTAAAGCTTTAATTTTCTTCTAGTAATTTATTGTCTGCACCCAATAACCCATTAATAACTTTACAGTACAGAAACATTGCATGTTTTAATCATTGATCCATTAATCTTTATTCATTTCTGAGAAAAGCAAAGCAAGTGGTCACCTTGAAATTAATGCCTCACAGATCTATGGTCTTGGGTTTGACCCTGAGCTTGGGTTAATGTGGGTTTTGCATGTTTTTCTCATTTATGTGGGGTACCTCTGTTCCACTGGGTTTCACCAGTTTTCTCCTATTGTCCAAAAATGCAGAAAGGACAATAAGCTCATTACCCATACCTTTGAATGTGTGCACGCATGAAGTTCTGTGAAGGACTGGCAACCCAATAGTAAGTGGTACTGGCGAGCACTCACTGTTTTGGATTGACTTTAGATTTACCTCAACCATGACCAGGATAAAACAATTATTTAAGATGAAGAAATTAAAGGTTAGCAGTAGACAATATAAAAAACATATTTTTATACATCACAGTATACATCACAGTATACCAAATGTATACATACAAATGACAAGTCTTTCTCACTACTAAAGTCAAATTCTACATGAAATCAATTCTTAGAGCACGCACAGTTGAGGAACCACGAAACCTCCAAAATGCAGGATCACGCATATTGACAAATAAATTAGAGCACTAATTTGAAAATTTTTCCCAAAAGTCTTTAGAGAATAAACACAGGAGCTGGAGAAACTGAGAAACAGGAGCTGATTAAAGAGCTTTGGGTTTGCTCCAAAAGCTTCAGATATGGAGAACATTATGTACAAAATCCACTGGATGGAGTTTCTGCCATTACTGACAGAAGAAACTGAACTGTCTGTATTGGCTGCTGCTCTCATTATGGGCTTTGTGAAGTTGTCACTGCCCAGTGGCACATTAGCTTTGATCGCCAGTTTGCTCTGTTCGAATCATGTACGAAGATGAAAGCTAAATGTGTGAGTGTGTCCACAGTATCAGTGATGTCCCATTTTCTCTAGGCCCCATCCACAGCTTCCTAGGCTGGGATGAACATCATGTATAATTTATCACAAAATATGCATAGACTTCTTTTTCTCCTCCGTTTCTCCTACTTATAGATGTAAGGATCCGCCTTTACAATGTTTCCCTTTTGTTGCATATCACACACTTTAATGCTCATTTTCGATTACTTCACAGAAATTACATCAGAGGCATAATGTGTCACTGTACACATAGAGGACACAGAAACGCTCCCACCCACTGTTTGAGGAAATGAAATAAACCAAATAAAAATGTCTTTATATTGAATCCTGCTGTGGAAAGAATTTCCTCCATAAGGAATATACTGCATATGAATTGTTATGAATATTGCATGAGCTCTTACACTCAGCTCACACTAAGTTGCTTAATTGCAGAAATTAATTATTAAGAAGCAAAAGGGTTGAATGGGTCTCGCTGTGGCACTTATTAATTATTAATCATACATTATTTTATGTGTTTCTTTTTTAATCTGATGAACTTTTTCGAGTTGGGGAGGTCCTGACATTCTGCTAAATCAGCAAGCACCATGTGAAGGATGGCAACTGCTCTACAGAGAGGCTTGTTGGAGTAGATGCTGCTGATTAAAGCCAATAGAATCATCTAACAGCATTACTGTAGCTATGCTGAAGTGGATCAACAAATGAATCTCACTGCTCAACAACTAGATGAGTTACAGTGTAGAACAAAAGGCTTGGTTATAAACTACAAGAAAGCTTGTATAACATATATACATGCATGTATAATTACTGGTGGGACGTGATATAATTCTGATAACAGCATATTTTGAATAGTTGATATAAATAGCTGTGCTCAAATCTTGTTTGATAAGATGTGACAAATGACATCATACCTTGTGCTTTTATTCGCAAGAATCAAACAAAATCCCACCACCACCAACTGCCACTGCTTGGCCCTTAAACAAGGCCCTTAATCCTCCCCTGCTCAGTTGTAAGTTGCTCTGGATAAGGGCCATAAAATGTAAATGTAATGTAGTTTCCTAATTATTAATTCTAATAATTAGCAAGCAGCGCTAAGCACAGCAGAGAGAGCCAGTTACTTGGGGTTTTGATGTATCCCTTATTTGAATTTTCATATCCCTTCCCCTGTCTCTCATCCTGTATGTCCTTATTATCAGGATATACTGTACCTGTAGCCAGTTGTTCCGTGATCTCTCAATAAGATGTATGTGTTTCCAAAGGAGATAGCCTTGATACTCCTCTGTGGAGACGGCATTAATATCCTTCAGGTGTCACAGCTGATGAGGCAGCACTGTGTTATTATCATCCATGCTTTATACCAATTAGCCATAACATTAAACCCACTGATGGGTGAAGTGAATAACATTGCAGTGGCAATAATCAAGGTGTGGGATGTATCAGGCAGCAAGTGAACAGTTAGGTCTCAAAGTTGATATGCTGGAAGCATGAAAAATGGGCAAGTGTCAAATGACTTTGACAATGGCCGAGTTGTAATGGCTAGATGACTGGGTCCAAGCATCCAAAACAGCAAGTCTTGTGTAAAGCTCATGATTAGTGATTAGTACATACCAAAAGAGGTCCAAAGTAGGATAATAGTAAACCAGTGACTGGGTTATGGACACACAAGGATCACTAATAATTGGTGTGAGGAGGAAAGGCTGGTCTGTCTGGACTCATCCCACAGAAAATCATCTTAAAAACAAATTGCTAAAATAATGAGTGCTGACAATCATAAAAAGGTTTCAGAACACACAATGGACTGAAGCTTGCTATGTAAGGGGAAGCACTGACAGACTGTTCAGATAATCCATGCTGACCCCTAGTTTTGAAATTAAATGGATTTTATTGTGATACAAAGGTTAATTAAAACAAACTCATGTGTTGGTTGTATATGTATTCATATTGGTTGGAACAATTTACGCAGTAATTACAAGTGTCTTTGATGAAGAAACAACTTAAGCACCTTCAGACCACCAATCTGAATACACTCTGAACTTTTCTTGTTTTAATATTGATGTAACTGTTGAACTTAAAGTCTTCGAATACAGTGTAGGAAAGGGTGAAAGTGAGAGAATCGATGAGCTGATGTTTGAAAATGGCAAGCTGACACGCAGTGTGTAGAGGTTTCGGTGCCTTGACACCAAGCTAGAGGATATCCTCTTGGGAAAAACATCTCCTTTAGCATACACCTTGCTTGTTCTTCCATATGTGAGCTGGTAGACTTGTGATGATTAGTATCTTGTAGTCACAGGTATTTGCTATTTGGTTTTTGTGGAGTTTGGCATCACAATTTATTTTTAAATATTAAACATTTTCTTTGTGCCCTTTGAAATTGCATCAGATTAAGTTAATTTCCTGAACTATTTACTAATGCTGACACTGTTGGGTTTCCTAATAATTATTAAAAAAAATGCCACTTGCAACTAATGTGAATAATTGAAATAAGTTCTTAGAAACGTGTCAGGGTAACAGCCCTAAACAACACTAACTACTACTAACTGTTTTGTTTAGAAGCCCCGGAAACAACTCATTTCCTGTTTATTTTGTTGCTGGTACAGCCTAAGAGAAATTTGGGCATTGTATTCCATTGTTTTCTTAGTACAGTTCTTCTATTTCAAATTACAGAGAAATTGTATGCAGATAAGATGCATTACTGCTGTGCCAATTCAAACAAACAAACAAAAATCAGCATATAGTGTGCTTATGGTTGTGAGGAGGATGCTTTATGATACATGTCCAAATTCAGTTATCCTTCTTAATATTTCCCCAAAGTAGTATCTGCTTAGAATATAAAGAAGACCCAGTGTCTTTATGAAAGATTTATATTGTTTCATTGCCATGCTATAAAATTTTATGAAGACCATCATTTACCTGCCACACACAGTGCTCTCTTTAGGGGATTTTAGCTGTGATCATGTTCTAATAAATCTGCTACAACCTGAGTGATGTCTTTGAACCAGAGTAGGTGCCAACTGAGTCTGCGTTGCTTAATGTCTATGTAAATCCGTTTGAAGGCATGACATTCTCAGAAATGTCTGCCACAGACTTGCTGCTCCGATTAACTTTGTCTCAATCAGAACATGCAGAAGGAGTATTGTCCTTTATCTGTTCCTGTCACGTTCCTGCTGGAATGTATGACTCCAAAGGTGACTGTAATTGATTAAGGAGAACATCATTTTAATGCTCTGACTTATGGTAGCTGGTCAAAGTCTTCCTGATGATCAGCGCTTCATGCCCGTCTGCTTAATAAGACGATATTAGATTTTGTGGGGGGGGTCAGTGGGGTACAATGATCACTAAAGTCATCTCAATGTCATAAAAGTGACAAAGCAGGTCTAACTGCAACTGTGCTTTAAAAAAAAAAAAAGATGTCATCTTTTAATATGCTGTATTTATTCTATTTATTCTAGTTTGTGACCTTTTTCAGTTCCCAAATGAGCCATTTTCTTTTAAATCATTTAGTGAAAAAATTAAAAACAGTTAAAAATTGTACAATATAACTATAATATGAGATATGTTGTGATATTCTACATGTGCAGTATTGCACATGAGTAAGATAGGGCTGTCTGAGCTAAGATAGTTGAATGTGTTATTTGATAGTGTTGCAATTGTGTGGAATATACCAGTTATATACTTTTTCAAAGATGACAAGTTTGTTTTATAAATAGTAATTTTATAGTGTACATGTAAAAACTAAAGTTCCTTATTTTTGGGGATCACTAATATTGCAGATGGTATATGAATTCCATTTGCAATTCAAACGTAGGGATAACAATTTAAAAGTATGTAATGCTGATGGAGATATTGGCTGCTAGTTCGAGGAAACCTAAAAACAGGTGACATCACCTGAGGGTGGTGGTAGCTCAGTGGTTAAGGCATTAGACTGTGGATCACAAGTTTAAATCCCAGTATTACCAAGCTGAAACTGCTGGACCCTCGAGCGAAGACCCTTAAACCTCAACTGCTTGGTTCTAAGTTGCTCCTGATACGTTTGTCTGCCAAAATGCCGTAAATGTAAATGCCTCAATGAGAACACCTAGAATTTGAGAGCAAAAATAAAAATAGATTTGGACAAACCTGGAAACATCAACAACAAACAACTTGTACTCTTTCAGACAAACTTGAAGAACAAGGGTTTAAACATAAAACAATCTATGAAAAGTCACACCAAGGGTTAATGCATGTATATAAAATAAATGCCTAAGATTGAAAGCTGTCTTTGATTTCTCCTCGGATGTTTATGTGCATATGGGTTTTAATTGCAATATAATGTATGTTTAAGTGGTTTTGATTGAAAAACATACTATTATATTGTATATATCACTCTGATGCAGGTGTCACATCCATACAGATGTCCGCTATGATATTTTTCTTATTGATGTGTTCAATAAAAAGAAAGAAAAAGTGCATTGCAATTCAAGTATGTTCACCTCCTATATAGACTATTAGACAGACTAAGGAGTTGATAGTGGACTTCAGCACAAAGCAGAGCGGTCATACCAACCACTATACATCAACGGGACCCCACGGGACCCCTTTTTCTGCTTAAATGCCGAACAGACGTAAAAAGAATTTCACTGCATATCGTACTCTGTATGTATGTGTATGTGTCAAATAAAATTTGATTTGATTTTGATATTTCCAACAGAAACAAGCATGAAGCATTAACCGAAAAAAAGTGACATTGAGATCAACATGCCAATTTTAAAAGAGAATATCATTGTATTCTACATGATAGCATAGTATTGGCAGTCAAAATATTACTATCTAAATACCGCAATGCTGTCATAAATGCTTTTCGTCCTTATATGATTGATAAACAGACTAAAATATTGACCTTTTATTTGTTTATTGCATCCATTGCCCTTTTATTGTTATGCAGAGAATATTGGCACAGTTTACGCTGCACTTATCATCCCCGTGTCTAAACGACCTAAGTGGCTAGCCTGGGGAGTAGATAACAGATTAGGTCCGGCCATGCGCTTCTTGCCCACAGAGAGAAATCACGCTCATTTGCTGCAGGCTCAGAGCAGAGGTGGCACTCATTACACCTGAGCTCACCGTGTTTAATTGGCCTCATTAAGTGATTAACTTAGCAAATTTACCTTTCCCCTCAAGGGTGGTACATTGAGCACTACATCACATTGCACCTCCTAAAGCTACTTCATTAAACAAAGCTCCATGTCAGCATAGAACACTTCGTTGAAATTAGAGCCAGTTTGCAGGCTTCTGCCAGTGTTGTTTTCGAAAAAATGTAATAAAAAAACTCAGCCATGCTATTCTCTGTGATAGCTTTAAAAGAAGCTGGATGATTGCACTCCATCAACTAAACGTGGAAACAAACCTCTCACCAAATTGTGCTCTTAGTGTAAGAGGGCTGTATATGGAACAGTATTATGGGAAATTGTTTCGGGGCACGGGCTATGCTAGAGGTTATTTGTCATACATTCTTTTGCCCTTTAGAGAACAAGCTCAACATAGACTAGATGAAACATCGAAAGGTCGTTATTATTTTCCAGCATTTCGCTTCAAGGTTGTCATCAGTGACACACTAAAACTCCTCCACTTTTCCTCCCTGGCAGCCAAATGAAACAGCAGATAAAGTGGCAATTGGAGGAGTTCACTCGTTAGATGTATCCTTCTTCCGTTAATGACCGCCAGCGCAGGCACATAGTAATGCCTGCAGAAATGGAGCATGGGAGCGGAAAAATTGGATCCATCATTTTTCATGCAAGCAGTGACATCGCTGTCAGCCAAATTCACTCCAATAGCCTCTCTCAGGAATCATTGATATCTGCATTAGAGACCTTTTGTTAAAGGTCTCATCTAAATGCATTGAAAATGCCGCTCTCTCCTGTGTACTTCCTGCTGAAAAGGCAAGGAATGCTAGCCGTGTGCTTGCACCAAGATTTGCCGACGTGGCTCTAAAGGTTAGTTTGCGGCCAAACAATGCGGCTTCGCTAAACTCGGCGACAACAGCAGCAGCGGAAGCATGCAGCAAGGCTTCAATAAAAGTGTTCACATAGTGTAGTTTTATTAGTCTCTGACAAGTCCATCATCAAATCCACAGTAGCAGCCCATCTATCTGCGTTTGCCTTGAATTTTTATGCTATTTTGTTGGCAAAAAAAAATATTGCACATGGTGAATGAAAATATAAGCCTTTCTTTTTTATTGTATAGTGAACCATACAACTGGCAAGAAAATCAGATAAGCCCCTCATCTGACTTCTGCAAGGTGACAGATCAAGAGAGGCCGAGCATTCTTGCAGTGTTATATCTATATGAGTGAACATGGTCCACACGCAGAAAAAAGTTTTTTATTTTTTATTTTGAGGAAACGTGCCTGTTGTTGCACTTTAAATCAAGTTTAAAGCCCCTGATACATGGGTACTGAATTGTGATCAAACCTCACTGTGTACAGTCTCTACAAAGGGAATTTAAAGCAAGATTTTTTTTAAGATAGGTCCTGATCTTAATCCTTGATACTAAAGCAAGATGCAGTTGATCGAGTCGTCACCTGTTGCATGTTACATAAATGCGAATATGACAAGATATATATAATCGAACTGAATATTACACTGCCTAATGGAGTTAATCTTCTTAATTGCATTTTTCACAGTGATGACAGAAAGCTGATCAAATCTTCCTAAACATGTTCAGTAAAGAAACATAAAATAAACAAATGTACAGTCAAATCTGCATACAGTTAAACCCATTGCTTAATAGACCATTATTAATACATGTACACATTCTGTGCTAATGCAATTCAGAGTATTAGTATATAACTCCTGGCCATGTACTACTATATATTGTATCCCATTCCACATTAAGCTCCCATTTTCTGAAATAATACGCTTTACTCTTCTGCGAAGATGTTCCACTACATTTTTAAGCGTGGTTGTGGAGATTTGTGCTCATTCAGCCACAAGTGCATTATTAAAGTCAGGTACTGATGTAGGGTGAGGAGGCCTGGGTGCAGTCAGCATTCCAATATATCACAAAGCTTCCACAGGGTTAAAGTCAGAGCTCTATAGCAGGCCACTCAGGATCTTCCACTCCAACCCATGTAAACCATATCTTCATGACCACTCTGTGTAGTCTTTACCATGCTATAACAAACTTGGATCCCCTAGTTGTATACTATATGTTGCCACTGATCATATTATATAGAGCTAAAACTGGTCTATTGTATCCTGCTATATTGTACAGTATATCTGTTTGTTGTCTGTATACAGTTATAATGAAAATTATATATTCCAATTGCAGAGGAACTGTGGCACATCCACTGCTTTGGAAATATAGTGTGTAAAGGCTAAATGGTTTAAAATTATAGTATAGTTTATATAACAATTTAGCCTTTCTGTGTTATAAAGATGTAAGCTATATTTTTAGAATCCATTGTACCTAAACATTTACATATGGCAATAATGTATTAATTACTTAATTATATACGTTTGCCTCTTATTTACATTCTCTATTTAATGGGGTATAGGCGATAAAGAGATCTCCGGTAGCATTCAAAATGTTTTTCTTTTCTATTTACCCTGTTTTCTGAAATATTTTTCATTTCTATGCACCATGGTCACATTTTTTCCTGAACCAATTGTATTAAGAAGATATTGTGATGTGTTAAAGATATTACACTCCTAGCTAGGATAACTTCCAATGTTAAAAGTCAGTAGTCAAAAGAAATAGCATCTCAAGCCAGGTGCATTTTAGCCCCACAGCAGTTCAACAACAAAGTAATAACGGCCTGAAGCAGAAGTATGGGCAATGCGTTAGCGTTATTTTCAACCCATCATTATTCCTCATAAATCCTAAACCAGCCTAGGCCACTGCCTCTGACAGCATGACTGATGGGTTTGCTGTCGCGAATGTCAGGAGAAATGTTCTATGGGCCCTTATCTCACTATTTCTCACTGTGTGCTAGACTTAAGGTTTTTGGATAAATACAGCCATTCGGATGAACATTACTCTTTGATAACCAAAGGCACATTGATCTACTGTCTTTTTTAACAGGCTAAGCACTGACAAGTTTACAGATATGTCTGTGTACTATAATCTAAATCTTGTGATGAGTGTTTGTTTGTGCATGATTGAAAATGTTATAATCGAATTGCAGAGAACTGTGGCACATTGACTGCTTGAAAAAAAGAAAAAGTATATGAAGGTTAATTAGTTTCAATCTGCTTGTGATTTTCTTTTTTCTTTTCCTACATTTTGTTCCCCTTTGTTGTATAAGTTGCCTCTCCATACAAAACCTGGACCAGTTTTTGTAAATTGCTTTGCTCCTTGTAGTTTAGTTTGGCACCAGATCAAAGCAGGGCTGAATTCAACAGAGGCGAATGGTATAGTTATTCCCTAGCCCCCTGTTCCACCAAAACTCCCAGCAGGGTTGAAACAGGTTTCAGCAACAGCCATTAGCCCAACGATTACATATTTATGAAAGCTTTATGAAGCATTTACCGCTCCGTTCCATCAGAGCGTTACGTGCATGGACTTGACAGCCTTCCTCAGAGATTAGTCTCAGATACCCAGGATAGATTGCAGTGCACTCGGATCTGCTTTCCTGCTGCTACGAGCACAAAGTCCCAGACTTTAAGTGCTGTTACACAGTTGATAGGAATCAGGATCTCGTGCTATAGCGAGAGAAGAGAGGAAAATGTGTGCTGTGCTAAATGTCAAGGATGATGAGGTCAGCTGACCTGGCACTATTACAGCATGGCATCCTCCCTAAAGCATGACACAGGCCGATTAAGCTTTGGGACCTTTTCCTGTTTTAAAAGGCTTTCTTTCTAAATCAAAGCTGGGGAACCAATATTTGCTGTTTAGTTGGCTTACTATTTAATGTAATGCTCAAAGAGCAAATAGTGTAATCACATAATATAGGAGTTCAAAATGTTTATCTTTTTGATATACAAATTCAATATGAACCATATAAAAAAAAAGAAATTATAAGCCAAATAAAAATATTTTTGTTATAAAAAAGATATAAAGAATTAATATATCTGCTTTTAAGTTTTAATTTGAATAAGGTTTGCTAAGAAGTACCAACAAAAATGGCAAAAGTTAATATTTATAATATAATACAACACATACAGGAAAATAAGTAAGCAAGAGGAAATAAGAAAAATGGCATCTCAATGTCGTGTAAACTTGGACAGCATTTGTCTACTGTTAGCATCTTCCAGCATATTTAAAGCACATCTGCTTGCTGAGTTTTGTATGTAACCGTTTCATGTGATAGACTTTTTTTGTACGCCTGCAGTGAGCATGAAATCAATAAATGTCATCTCAAAGGCATCCTTGCAAGTAGCTCCACTCTAAAGCACTACTATAATCCATCTCCATAAACCATATAGCTTTTTGAAGCTGTAGCATTTACTGGGATTGTCCTGCCTCAAGAGGACTTAAATGATTATTTAAGAACCTTCAACACTTAATTTGACCAGCGATATGTGTTTATGAAGGATATATAGTAAAGCTCTCAGGTGTAAGAAAATGTAATTCTGTAATGAGGAACATGGTCAGGTTGGACCACAAAGTTTTTTTTAGATACTATATACATATTAAATAATAAAATAAGCTTTTCCACTTAAATGCTAAAGTAAATGCCTCCTTGGACATATGATTTGTGGTGAAATGAGAACCACATGAGCTTTAAAGAGGCCTCAGAACTTACTGATGAGTGCATAGCCTGCACCTTAACCCAGATAGGAGTACAAGTACAAAAACAGCCAGTCAATCAACTTGCATTTCAGACAGTCCTCTCTGCATGAAACCTCAAGCCAGAGTCCTACTTTAGCCTCAGGGATTTATCATGCTTCTCATAATGTCAAGAGTAATTGAATGCACTATACATATAACAAGAAATGCTCATGCAGGGCAGACACGACTTTACACATATTGCTATACAGGGGATTACAGAGAGTGAAAAAAAAAAACTGTTACACCACTACAGCACTCTAAACTTAACACATGGTCTAACTAGACACCTTTGAGCTTGGCAAATTGTTCACTTAAGCACAGAGCGCAGAGGGAGATGCTGGTCGTATACCGAGGCAGAAATGTGCTCTGCGATGACGAACAAGCTGCACATGCTGCAGTTGGATTAGCAGATCATTTCAGACCATATATTGTGGCTGTGTCCAGGGAAAAGCTCACATTTAGCTCTTAGGCCAGTGCAATCAATATAAATTTAGCATGGTAATGATCATGCACTCTGGGTATAACTCTAGGGACCAGCTGAGCAAAGCTTTAGCACTGACATGCTCAGCCACTGAAGAGGAACTACTTCTCTGTCTCTTATTCTTTCTCATATTATTTCTTCTCCCAGCTGCTGTCTGTCTCTTGTGGGATTTGTATCATGAAAACAAATTCCCTTCTCTTAAAACCTTGATCTTTCGTAAAGTGCATGAAGTCAATTTTCCTTCAGTACAATACTATACATTCGAAACAGAGGAGACTTTTAGGACAAATTAGGTGTATTAGTCAAATTCTGAAGAAACTTAAGAACATTCAGTTGGAGCGGGTTAGTGCCATTCTCAAACATTTAGAACCTATGGACCCTTCATAATGCTCACATTTTATTATTATTATTTATTCAAATTAGTGTAAATTAAATTAGTGTAAATTAAATTAGTACTGCACATGTAATCTATTTATATTCTAAATATAATTTACTATGAGAAACCATGGATTGGAAGAGAAACCATGAGAAACCATGGATTGCATGGAGTTTCACCACTCACTCACTGAAACATCTTGTGCTACCATGTTTCATGTTTGTCGTGCCACTTCCAAATAGCAAAACAACAGCTCGTCTCTCATTTGTCCTTCTGTAAATGTGTACTTTGATTGCATAATGTTTGCTCAGACTATTTATGTGTATTTTCTTCTCCATGCACATTTTGAAGAATGTACGATCAGGAAAGCAATCCTTGTTCATGTTTATTGCATCCACTCTTTTTTTTTCACTATGAATCACAGCTAATAATGTTTTACTGATGTGGATTAAATTTTTAGCCCCAATTCTCACAAAAGATAGCATGGCACTACATTTAGTATGCCACTAAATGTAAACAAGACACTACCGACAACAATTATCTATGTGAAAGTGTTAGCCCCGCTGTACATTTGTCACACAATCATTAGTTCTGCTTTTTACAAATGCACCTTGCCTAAATGATATTAACTGAGGTGTATCATAAATATTAGTTTACACTGCTGCAGCAGCTGCTAAAGATTTTATTGTGTGGTGCAGCCCATAAACAGTACTACACTAGGGTTGTGCACAGGACTGTTTTCTTGATCACATTCCAACCCACTTCTGAAGGAACTCTAGGGTTAGACTATTCCAGACTGCTCTTGCGGGACAGTTTGACCAATTCACAGCCATTGTTGTTATAGATTATAAATAGATAAAACAATCAATTAAAACACAGTGGTACTAACTAGGATAAAATGAATGACTGAATGCTGTAAATGCATGAATCAATTAATATTTATAGTAGACTTTTTATTTTATGTTGCAAACTTATATCATTTGCTTCCTTTTGCATCTCAATAAACCATTTTTATTGGGTCACGTTGGATCCTAGTCTCGATGCACACCTCTACTCTGCACTGACATTCCTGAATCACAAATTCATTAGAACTGAAGGATTGTTACATCATAATGATTCCCCTGTGCATAAATTAATAAAGAGAAATATTCCACACAATGGCATCCCATAATCAAGTGGAGAGCCTTCCCAGAAGATCAAAGTGGGTACCAACCCTATGTAAATGCTCATGCTTTTGGAATGAGCAGATATGGGTGTGATGGTCAGGTGTCCACATACTTTTGGCCATATATTTCATATTAAAAGTAACCAGTACAGTACTTATTCTTTATGAATGCAGAATATTCTTTACTTGTTCTGTCAGTGTTTCTAAAACTTTTTTTTCTATCCCCTTTTTGTGTCGGTGTATATAGACAAAGATAATGTCCTCCTCAATATTTCAATTAAATGTGTCAAAGAGACCTAGGGGTCTAAATCTTTGCTTTAATATAATCTTTTGCCTATTAGTCTAGGCAGAGGGAACAACGGTAATGCATGGTGCTCTGGCAGAGGGAAAGAGAGCGACAGCTGCTGCAGTGCTGTTTAAGTTGTCTAACCTCTGTAAGAAGACCTTGTTTGTGTCATGCAGGATCCCTAGCAAGCGAGCTGAGCTGTAATGCAATTGACAACCCGCTGTTCCTGACATTAATAAAGATCGAACACATACAGGAAATTAAACTCTCACTTTCCCATTGTAATGAGATGGTATCCATCACCAGACTGTTTACTCCGCAATCGGATCAAATGATCAAATTAGGGCGCACTCGGCCCGCACGCAATGACGCCTTTATTGGCTGGCAGCATCACTCTTTAAAATGGATGGCGGAGTGAAGGGGATTTAAATAAAGACTCTATATGTTAATGATGGACGGTGACCCCCTGGTGTTCAGTGAGTGGAAGAGGGAGGGTTTGACTATGAATGAGTGACCGCTGCCAAAGTTCGAAAATAAATTATATTAGGAGTCGCCACAAGAGGGGGATGGATGCTCATTCAGCCTCAACTCCACAGTAATAGCAAACCAGAAAACAGGTGTAATCAAAGAAAAAGACAATCCAACTCACTTTCTATTTTCATGCTCATTTCTTAGAAGCTGTGCATCTCTGGATTAGGACAGGAATAGAAATAAGGCAAAAGGTCTTGAGGATCATGATGGCTTCAGCTTTTATGGCTAATAATGCTCCTGATCAAAGCTGTATGTTAGGCAGGGATGGATGTTTTGCTATACAGAATAAGAGCTTGGCAGCCGGGCTCTGTAAATGGCTTGGAGAATAGGGCAGAGTAATTGAAAATGGACTGAAGTGTACTCAATGAGCTTGCTTTATCCTTTGAAATTGATGGGGAAATGTTGATTATGCCTTTATATAATTGTTTTGTTTACGGCAAAACTAGCCTTTTTTAAATTGTCTGTGCGAAACACAATTCTATAATTTCATCTTCATGCACTTGGCTCAGTATCTCTAAAGGACATGTAGTTTTAGCGATAATGATTTAAAAAATTAAAATAAAAACTCCTTAAAAATGGAAAGCATAATTCAAAAGATTCGAGTTACCGGTGCAATGCCTTTAGAAGGATCACAAAATATAATGTTTTTGTCTGTCTATTTTTCATACATATTAAATATATTGAGAAAGAAAAAAAGTTGCTAAGATAAGGCTTAAACCTAGATCTCGGTTCTATTTCACCTGTCATACTTATTATATTCCCAAATACTGCCATTGCATTAGCCAACCATATATGCCAGAGATGACTTTTCCAGATGGCAATAATTACTGGAATGACATTGATAAGGGTAATGATTACTGGAGTCTGAAGCCTGAAAGGTACAATACATGACCCCTATTTATGCCTCCATGCGCTTTTGGGTAACTGCCTTCACTTTTCATATGCTTAGCTGTTAGAAGAGCAAAGAATAGTTTTCAAAAGCACAATCACACTCTGTGGAGACAGAAGCCGAGTTTTTATCCTGATAGCACACATGTCCAGCAAGATGCAGATTGCACGTGGAGATCACAATCCGTGTAAAATGATAGTGGTTTTGGAAATGTCCAGCAGAGCTTTCGAGATATGTTAAAAGCAATAAGTATAGCAAAGAGGAATGATTGCCATAATGATAGTACCCTACCCATACATTTTATTTTTCCTTCAAACCTGAAATTTGGAAATGGGTCTAATTTTGAAAGAGTTCGAGGCACATTTTGTATTGGTCGAGCCTGTGTGAGTCCTTGACAATCTCTGAAAATGTTTTTCTTTTTTTTTTTTCCCTCAGCCTGAACAGTAGTGCCAAGTTGTTCACAAATTTTCAGACAAGACAAAGCGTATTACTTTTAAATCAGGGAATAGTTCATAATATTGTATTGACATTTGTTCATTGATCTTTAGTAACAACAGAGCAAATGAGCACTGTTCAACACTCAAACAAACAAAAACAAACAAATAAAAATAAAGGACAATACAGAAATAACAACCCAATCCAAATGGTTAAATCTGTTATTTATTTACTTTTTTTTAAATACACTGTTGAAAAATACAGTAGAAACATCACAGAAAGTCTAATGATTTCCACTATAAATATCCATCACCATCATTAGAGTATAACCATAAAAACCATGTGTTTGTGAACATCATTAAATCATTACCCATCCAAAGAAACCATTGTAGAATCTAAATGGATTCTGGCCATTGATGACCTAATCCTCCCAAATGGTGTCCAGTATATACCAAGTTGCTAAAGAGGTCGTTTGGTACTTAATGGCATTCAATAGACTTAACATGTCACCAGTAGAGAACCACAGGAAATATAAGAGTTTTTATTAAAACCAATACAATTCAAACTGTAAGCATTAAAAAGTTATAATTCTGAGCATTAAAAAAATCGATAATTAAAAATTACCTTTTTTTTTTTTTTTTCAGCAGAAACATCATAAAATGTGGCCTTTTAGCGATTGGAATGTTAGTTATTTTAAACCTCAATATAAGATTTTTTTCACATCCATCATAAAGCATGCATACATACACTATATGGACAAAATTATTTAGACGCCTGACATTTCTAGTCAATTGTATAAGAGCTGCAGTAGCATTCAATTTTCACTTCACTTCACTCAATAGGAGACACAAACCTGTTCCAGCATGACAATTCCACTGTACTTAAAGCCAGCTACAGGAATTTATGGTTAATAATGGGAGATCTTGAGTGGCCTGCTATAGCGCTCTGACTTTAACCACATTTCTTATGGCTGAATAAACATAAAACACCACAACCACACTCCAAAAAGTAGTGGAGGTTATTATTACAGCAAATAGGGACTAAAAGACGATTAGGGTGTTTCAAAAGCTAAATTAATCTTATGGTCAGGTGCACTTCTCCTTTGTTGAGATAATCCATCCACCTCACATGTTTGGCATATCAAGATGCCGATTAGACAGCATGATTAGTGCACAGGTGTGCCTTAGGCTGGCCACAATAAAAGGCCAGTCTAAAATGTGCAGTTTCACTGTATTGGGTGGTCAAAAAACCAGTGAGTATCTGTTGTGACCACCATTTGCCTCATGCAGTGCAACACATCTCCTTTGCATAGAGTTGATCAGGTTGTTGATTGTGGCCTGTAGGATGTTGGTCCACTCAATGAAACTCCTCTTTAATGGGTGTGCAAAGTTGCTGGATGTGGAGGTCCTGGGCTGATGCGGTTACACGTGGTCTGTGGTTGTAAGTCCGGTTGGATGTACTGCCAAATTTTCTGAAACGCCTTTGGTAGAGAAGGTGGCTTATGGTAGAGAAATTACATTCAATTCACCGGCAACAACAAAAAACAAAAGTGTTGCGTTCATAATTTTGTTCAGTGTAGAATATGTAGGAGTAAAATGTATATAAATATGTAAAAGAAAAGAAAAGTAAAGAAGAAATAAGTCTCAAATAAGTCTCATAGAATGGGCTTAGCCACTTTCTGTGTATCCATCTATCTTATAAATTGCTTTTTTACAGTACACTAAAAATGATATTAGTGCTACCTTCATCACTATGATCAATGTGACAATAATGAACAAAATATTGTAGCTACTTCTTGTAGTTTTTAATGTAATCGCTCCCTCTCTCGCGCCATCTCTCTCTCTCTCTCTCTCTCTCTCTCTCACACACACACACACACACACACACACACACACACACACACTGTTTCTCCCTAGTTCATTTATTAGTTCATTATCCGGAGTAATTATATAGAAATGGAAAAAGACACTATTAGACTGCTGTACTGCACCATAAACACTGTTTGAAGGAGATTCTGATCCTTGCTGAGCCCATTACTTCTGCTTCATTTCGCAGGGCTAACTTTGATTCTGTGGGTGAGCTGTCCTGTAATTGGTTCCTTAAAATATTCACAGAGGTGTTGGATAGATAAATTCTAAGCCTAGTGTAAAACGAAGCACGTGTCAGATGTCATCTACAGAGCTGTGAAATGTTAATGCCAGTCTGTTGAGGACGTGCTTTGGCGTTGTTTGAAAAGAGAATGATAGGATTATGAGAATCAAGGAGAAATAAATGTTAGCTAAGTAAAGCTTTTATATCCTATAGTTACTATTATTATTAAATGCTTGCATTAAAACATGCTTTTGGTCCCATTTAGGCTGACAGAGTGAGTATAACCTGCATCCAGTGTTCAGTTCTCTAATGTTCACTATCCTCTGAATGTCTCCGGTATTCCTCCCCTTTTCCTTTTCCATCACTCTTTCTAATGGATTATTTAATGATAATTAACCCTGAATCCTACAGAGACAGCTGTGGGCAGATTAATGGCCTAGTTTAGGTAGGCCACCTGTTCGACCAGGCAGAATTTGTCCAGCTCAAGCTGAAGGCACCAATGTCAAAGACAAGTGCACATGCTCCCCTTAGCTGTGTCACAGACCTTGAGCCCTATAGATCTTAACCTCCGTCAGATGTAATTTTAAAGTTGGCTTAATTCTGGAGAGTGCTAATTATTATGCATTTATTTTTTTTACATTGTTAACTATAAGTGTAAAATCTTGCAGGCAATACAGTGTGTTTTTTTTCCTGGCCCAGCTATGTAAATGTAAATGAGAAGCTGTGATTATAATCTAGCCAACAAATAAAAATTTGAGGTAATTAAACAGTAATTAAGAGATAGTATACAGAATGTGGTCTGTAACTTGCACATGTTCAGCCTGATTTGGCTTTAACTATATGGGAATAATTTTTTTCTGGGTGAAAGAAAACTATTTTAGATTTTAATCACCATGCAAGTGTACATATATTTTAAAAACAACAAACTCTTACAACCTCTTTTGCAGTAACTTTTGTAGAAAAGCTAGGTATGTACCCAATATACAGTATGTGAATACCGACCGTAATTTCCGGACTATAAAGCGCACCCATATATAAGCCGGACTCACTGAATTTGACAAATATTTTTATTTTAAACATAAATAAGACACCTGTCTATAAGCCGCAGGTGTCTACACTGAAACTAATGAACTTTACACAGGCTTTAAAGACAGTGTCTGTTACACGGGTGAAATATGTTGTGGCTCCTTTAAGAGCAGAGGGGCATTTTGGGAATAGCCTCCCGCCGCATTTTTCCTACTGCATTTTTCCTACTGCATGTGTGCAAGACCGAGGAATATGTCCTTATTATTTTCTGATGCTCATTACTAAGTTTCTTTGACTAACCTGTAACGCTGTTGCCAAGAAAAATAAAAAAGCACGAGTTTTGGAAACCTGTCTGTTCTTATATGATTTGTGTTGCAACTGGAGTTAGCGAGCTCTCCCTTCACCCAGACTCAACGCGCTACAACGGCTTGTATCTAAACAGTAGCCTACCAAGAAAGTCATTGTTCACTGTCTTCCTCCTTCCTTTCACAACTATTTCTCTTGGGAGTTTTTCTTTTGGCATCGTCGTGCGTTTAAAAAAAAACGTTTTTTCTCCTGATGCTGTGCAGCTCAGAACACAGATGAGGTGCGTTTTTTCATTTCCGTTCGGAAATTTCATTGGTCTAATGTTATGGGGTTCAGTTTTTTGGCTTGAAGTTTGTGAAACCTGGAAAAACCCAGGAAAAATCCATAAATTAGCCGCTTCGTTGTTTAAGCCGCGGGGTTCAAAATGTGGAAAAAAAAGTAGCGGCTTATAGTCCGACAAGTATTAGTATAGGACCATGTAGTTGGGTAAAAGTAGAGGTACACGAGGTAAAATCTTTACTCCAGTTAAAGTAAAAGTGCTCCTTTTAAACTTTCTCTTGAGTAAAAGTACAAAAGTATTTTGTATTCCAAATCTTAGTATCCAAGATACTAAGTTTTATTATGTTCCGATTATAATTTTTGTAAAAAAAACTAAATTTATGTGAAAAGACTCATAGCACACCAGTCTATTAATAGAATGATATTAATTATTCAAACACTGATATCTATTAAAATTATCACAATCCCAAAACCTTTTCAACTACTTAAAAAAAAATCGCACAAGGCCATGGGTTTTGGGGCAAGTTACAGTCTGGAGTTTCTCATATCATTTATTACTCTCAAAATGTTCTGCTTGCTGCTGAACTGATGCTGAACTGTGTGTTAGTGCTAAGTAGATGCCACCAAGCGAAGTTCAAAACAGAGCACCTGCTTTACCCTGATTTGTGGCCTTCTGCGTTGTTGACCAGTTATGTTTTTATCCACTCATTAATTAAAAGGATTAACTGATTGATTAAAAGATAAGTAAGATATTTTACTTTGAAATGTAGTGAAATGAAAGTAAGTCTCTCCAAATAGAAATACTTCAGTAAAGTACAGATGCGCAAAAAAGCTCGATTATTTGTCCATTGTGTTTCAATCCTCAGTTTAAACAGCCAATATCCTTTCCTCCTGACCTCACTCATGAATCTTTATAATTTTTCCGATTAGTTTCAGTGTAGTTCCCGAATCCTTTCTAGAATTCACTGAATATGGTTTTAATGAGGAAGTAAATGCAAAACTAAATCTATAAAGGGTTGAAAACAAAACAAATGCTACTTCTAAACTAAACTGATTGCCCCACAGAGGTTTTACAGCCACAGTATCCCTGAGGGAAACAGCATATGTTCTAACCGTATATATGCATATAAATATATATATAGTATAGAGAGAGATAGAGAGAAAGAAAGAAAGAAAGAAAGAGAGAGAGAGAGAGAGAGAGAGAGAGAGAGAGAGAGAGAGAGAGAGAGAGAGAGAGGTTCATTCCTCTGAGTGTCTGAGTGCATACTTTCACACATTCAGGGCCCTGCATACTGGTTTAATAAAGTAATTAAAAAAATTGCCATCAGTCATCAGTATACAGGAATAAACACAGATCTCTATGCTTCATTTTTATGATCCCAGGGCTGAACTCAATAAAACATTGCAATTAGTTTGTTCCGTCTTGTGCCGGTGTTTACCGAGTGGCTGCACACACTGCTTCTGATTATCCAAGTGGAAACAAGAGCAGCATGCCAGTGTGCAATGGCATTCTCACATGTGTTTTTCATTACACTCAACAGCTGCTCTTTTTTCCTTTTTTTTTTTTTGCTTATCCATACTTTTGTAATACACGTTATGTTCACCTAATTTCTGTATATGGCTATATGTGCCGTGTTTGGCAGCCAACAGCTAAGAGTCACAACCCTCTTTAGAGAATGTTTGATTTTAAAGGGGAGGATAACGGAATACTTCAAAGTTTAATATTTTACAAACAGAGAGACCACCAGTTAGGGGGGTACATCAAACAAACATGCAATATATATAATGGACATGCTCGAGACAGATGGAGAAAGCCATGCAGCTAAAGCCATTTCAATGACTAATAAAAGTTGTTATATTTTTTAAAATGGCATCCATATGTACTATGCATCGATTGCAGTTTATTATTACATGGGTGGAAATAAGCTTGCACACATTTGTTGTGTCCAATACTGCTGCCTTTCACTACTCCTAATGTACTTGGTGTCACTGAGGCAGAATTCTGTATAAATATAATAACTGTCCCACCATGCTGATGCTTTCATTATTGCAAACAAGAACAAACATGCACAAACTAAAATGTATGCTCTAAATCCCACTAATGTGTATCCTACTGGGTGTTTTTCAGGCAATAAGGAGAATTGAAGCACATGTTTGTGCATGTAAGGATCATCAATTATACCATGTTACAGTTGGGTGATCTTTCTTTGAGTGTAGGACTTTGTTATATTCTATATATCAGCCTTAACTTTATGGCCATCAAGCATTTCATAACATTATGACCACCTGCCTAATTTTGTATTGGTCCCCCTTTTGCTGCCAAACCCGTTGAACTGAACCTAGCTTTCACTCCCTACACACCACCCATAACCCTAGATACTGACCACGGCAGACCCACAAGAGCTGCAGTCTTAGAGATGTTCTGACCAAGTTGTGTAGCCATCAGAATTTGACCCTTGTCAAAGTTGCTCAAATCCATAAGCTTGCCCATTTTTTCTGCTTATAACACATCAACTTGGAGGACAAAATGTTCACTTGCTGCCTAATATATCCAATGATGAAGAGATAGTGTTATTCACTTAAATGGTCATAATTTTACAATATCAATGTTATGCCTGATCGGTGTAATATGTATATAGGCAAGCCATTAGCTATAAAATACAGAATTTGTGAAAAAGGTGCAGTATCAAATAAGGTAACTGACCATCACTCAGCTAGGATTGGGGCTTTGATGCATTGTGTTATATTTTATTGTGTTATATTTTATATATTTTATTATGATTCAACCCTGAACAATAATGAAAGGATGATAACCTCAAATGTAATTAACTGATGAATTCCAATAAAACCTGAATGTCACTTTCAATAGAATTTTAGCTTGCATACTGAGCAATGACCTGTATGGTTCAGTTGAATGGAATAACCCTGAAACTGTAAAAGCTCCAGCTTTCAGCCTGCAAGCATTGCCAGTTTGTTTTTCATAATTAATCTCTAGTGTAATGCTCCTGCTATCAAAAAGCACATAGTCCCTAAGCCCCCTCCACTGCCAGTGGCTTTTTAAGTTCCCACTTGAATTTTCATGATCTTTTCTCTCCAGGATGCCACTTCCATCAGGAGAGTTCTCCAACCTAATGGCCATAACTACTTTGGCACTGCCATCAAAAACCTATTTGTTTCAATGTTTTATCTATGGGGAGTAGCGTAATATCTGTGGATTACTTTTAAAGACAATCGATTACAGAATTATTGCCACCCTTCCCTTCCCACATTTCCTCTCTTTATTTCCAATATGACCATTAAGTTAAATACTTGAATTATTCATTTCGTAATGTGCATGTCATGGTGAAATATTGGCCATTGCCAATCTGACTGCACCAAACAGCCTCTCCTTTCCTCTTGGAGGTTAATGGTGGAGTCTACACTTTCATTAGCTGCACTAAATGTGGTACACATCATATGTCAAAAACATTCCCTCAGTGGAGGGCAGAAAGCAGTCAAAGCACACCTCTCTGGACCAGTAGATATTCCTAGTGGTGTCTGAATATGACTCAGCATTATTAGCTGCTTAGAAGTGCCTTATAAATGCCTACACATAAAAATGAATAGCAAGGTAGTAATCAATGTAAGTGAGTGAAAATCAAGTTTCTTTTTTTATGAAAGATTTATTTTGCACATATCACTTATAAGATTGGCATTTTATTCATTTCTTAAACCCGTATTTTCTCTAGACTCTGCATTCTTACTGAAGAAACAGCTTTGATTGAAAACCATATTTACTGGATCATGCAATATTTACCTTTCCAAATATGCCATGCTAACAAAAAAATGATACTTTTGTACACTTAGCAAATTGCGTGTTGATTTACTTTCACAAATATTGCTGAAATCAGGTTCACGTTGTCACTGGTTAATAGGTATTACATGAAATGTAACAAAACACATTTGGAACAAAAAAAAAAGGGGAAAAAGGCATCTAAAATTTAGGTTCATGTATGTAAAGAAAAATGCTGACACATGAGGAAATGTTTTACTAGCAATGCAATGTTTTTTCTATAAAAAAATAAAACAAGAGCCACATGTAATTTATTTTCTTTGACAGAAGGTCAATCAGTTTTGACCTGAGTTATGTAGAGGGATGCCAAAGATTAATATTGCAGCCTTAAAAGTCAATATGTATCATTAGTTCACATGTGCTTTTCACATATATGACCTCACATAAGCAATTTAGGTAGTGATATTTTAGCCATTCTACTAATAATGAGTGCCTGTGCTTAAGAAGCATCAGCTCTCAATTTGATGAGAACATGATCTCCGTCTTCCAAATGGTTATGTTATGGTTATGTTAGAAACGTGCTCCAACATATTATTATGTAATACTACAGACATGGCTGCAACTTGGTAAGAAGAGAATAACAATTAGACCAAAAAGCATTGCAATCCTGAGTCAGTTGTCACTTTGCAGTAATAGAGTAATTAAAATGAAGGGTGCCCTTCAGATTTATTGCCACTTCAAATGAAAATTGTGCAAAATTAATGCGTTTTCCTATTTCCCTTTTCTTCTTTGCCATCCTTACTGTGCCCCGGTCAAAATTCCAACTTTTTCAAACCTTTTGTTCTGGCCCTAAAATGGAAATACAACTGCTGAACCAGCTAAAGGTCATGGGTGCCCAAAGCTCATTAATTTGCGTGGGGAGCTAAGGTTTGCCATCTTCCTAATGAAGAGCTTCTGTAGTACAATATTTTTTATTTTACAAATCTTTTACAGTGGACGGGTGTATGTGCATTGGTTACTTGGGAACAGATGCACTATGGGAAGAAAGCAAGTTGATAGTAGGAGTCTGCAAAACATCTTATTTAGGAAATTACCCTGATACTTATACTGAAGATCCTTTTAAAACACATTTCAATCACTGCTTGAATCTTTGGTATTCATTGGTGGAAGAATGCTCAGCCGAGGACCATTTTCTTCCCCTTGTTATCAAGTTTTCCTCCATTTGTCATCCGATTGGGTTTTTCCTTGCCACTGGCACCCCTGGTTTGGTACTATAGTTAAGGAAACTTACAATACTAAATAAAATACTTCACTAAATAAAAAAATAAAAAAATAAATAAGTGATCCATATTTAGTGATGGGCAGCAAGAATGCAGATGAGCTTGGCCAGAAAATCAATCTTGGTTTATTTGGTCACAACACACATTTCCAGTTATGCTTAGATTCAGATGTGGTATTTGTGCGTTTCACTCCTGAGATGAGCTTAAACCACAAAAAAGCTACACAATAATATCCTTTGTGCTCAAGGGTTTTTCGGGTTAGGGCTTTTTCCATTTAGTGAGAAAAAATAGATAATACTTTGTTGTTTACTTTACACAGCTAATTTTGGCTTTGCTATTTTAATATGATAATTATCCAGAACTAGGCTGTACTTTTGTGTTTATTAAAATCTAATATAGAAAGAGAGGACCAAAGACTGAACGTAATTTAAGCTGTATGCTTAAATCACATCTGTGATGTTCCATAATAACTTCTGAAGTCCAGCAGCAGATCTGGTGATGAAATTTCTGCCCTTGACTTCACAGGCATCTCCTTTCACTGTACAGCTCATTAATGACCCATCTAGTCTCATTACAGAGTGCAGGGATACCACGGCTCAATGACCACACACCAGACTCGGAATGGAGAGCAGGAGAAACAGGTGTGAGAATGGGATTTCAGTTCTCTTAGGCCCAATACCTCTGAATGCATTCTTTAGAATCACTCTAATATAAAAAAAAAAAAATGATTAAATAACATTTACTGAGTTACTTTTAAATGTGGTAAAGTGAACCAGTACTTATTTTTTCATAAACTAAAACTTTCTTGGGGCTTCTCCTGTTAGGGGTTGCTACAGTGGATCTTCTGCACGTTTTGATTTGGCACATGCTGGATGCCCTTCCTAACGCAACCCTCCCCAATTTATCCGGGCTTGGGACCGGCACTGAAAGTGGCTGGGGAGGGTCCCCTGACCGATCGAACCTGGGTCGCAGCAGTGAGAGCACTGCATCTTAACCACTAGACCACCAGGGGACCAGTAAATAACACTTATTTTTTTTTCATATTAGTGAGTAAATAATTATTCTTCAACTGCAATAAAATCTAATAGTACAGGTGTAGTGATGAGTGAGAAATGTAAGTGAAAACTTACTGATGGCTCCTGGGAATTAAATTTGTTTGAACAATCATAGAGACTATGATAAATTTCACATACTGTAGCTGTATGTTATTATCACTGGAATTAAATCCAAAACCTTATATAAACTATTGTTCAGTGTTGTCCTCCTTGTGTATTTACCTAACCACTGCCTCTCACACCATGAGACACTTTTCTGCTTCTTCTTCGTCTTTTTCAGACCAGACTAATGCATTGCACTTCTGGCCCTCACCTGATATGAGAATTTACTTCCCCGGTGGCATATACATTTTTATTGACAAATTGGGTTTTCTAGAGCACTTTGCTTAGAAAAACATTTTTATTTAAAATAATGGGTGCATCGTCAAAAAAATACATATTGAGTGCATGCTATTCGTATTGTACATTCGCCTTATTTCATACTAATACATTTTCTGACTTATGATTGGGTAAAAGCCAAGCAAGTCTACCCTCAAAGGTTTAACGTTCATGTATTTTAATTATTTTTGTTTTGACTTCAGTAATTAAATAAGAATTCTTTTGGAGTTTTGCAAAGTTTAGTAAGTCATAAATCCATTACTACTACAAAAATATGCACACATTCGTTATAAAAAGTTCAGTAAGGTAACGGTGTTCTACATAATCATTAATACTTTTACTGCTATCTAAATACTGTACATGTATTGCATCACATTCTGTATATGTACTGTATTGCCTCTCTGTAAATGTCTCTCTCTCGCACTGTTGGCCTACATTCCTGAAACTTTATTAATCATACCGTGGTAATAGCGTGTATTGTTTTATTTTTTTTTTGGCTTAGAATGCTAGGCCGACTGCACGCACACACTGCCAGTCTGTATTTAAATAATCACTTGCATGTGGAAACACATTATGGTCCTCCGTCAAGGTAATAACCCATCGTCATCTCTGTTGGATGGCAAATATTAAACCATAGATCAATGTTTAACTATTTATAGTGGACCAAATGAGAATGTCTGCAGTTGCATTATTATTTGCCTTTGGCAAAATTATAATAATTTAACATTTCAAAATCAAGAAAATGTCGTTATCATTATTGCTTTGTGTTGAGCATGGAAATAATCTTTTTAGGGCAAAGTAAGAGAAGAATGTCTTGCCATTCATAAAGCTGCTGGTGGAGGTGTTTATGAGGTCTGTGCTGGCTTGTTGGTTGATTTCATCTGTACTGATCTCCTGTCTACAACAAATTGTGTTGTCATGGATGAGTTTAAAATAATGATGAGCTTAAATTAACTTGTATACCCTTGATCCTGAAAATAGCTTGGCATTCTATTATTTTATGCCAGTGTAGCCAGACATCGGCTTATTTTTTTAAATAAAAGCTTGTTGCTTGGAAAAAAGTGTATGCAACAGTATCATTGTGTATTATAAGCAAAGTAAAGCTTGAAAATTAAGGGAACACATTTACTAGCGCACTCATTACAATTTAACTGACATACATAAAATTTAAAAATAAAAATAATACTATGTGAATGCTGGTTCTGTCTGCACAAATACAAACAAGTTTGTCTTACCTAAACTTGTAGCTGTAAAAATCTTATAAACCACTTTATAATTAGCATCAGCGCAATGGCATCTGGTTTTAAACAACTTTACCTTTTACAGTTTTAACACATTGACAGTTTAAGAGACCTAAAATACAGGAAAAGGATTATTTTACGTCCTAGAATTTATTATAATAAAAGTGAGAAATGCCATTGAGGGTAAAACAGTCAGCAGAATTTACAAGCAAAAAAAGCATTTTACTGCTTTACTTACTACATCCATTGGAGGATTTTAATCAAATATTTTATTTTAGATTCATAATATTTATTATAGTATTTATAGTATACTATATTATAGTGTAGTATCTTACTAATATGAATTATTTGATTTAACTGCCCACAGTCCTACAGTGTACTTGTAAATGATAATACAGGATGAGTGTAGTTCTAAGGCAGAAGTTAAAGTCCTGACAACTCAGATTTGCTTTTAAATCATATCTCCTTTCTAAACCTCTGATGAGTTAGGCCTTTGTGGTCACTAGGGAGAGTGCCCAGGTGAGTGTGATTAGCTCTCGGAAGGGGAGAGGTCATGGAATGTCAGCTTGGGTTATGCTCCATGGGGAAATGATTGGAAAGAACAAAAAACGATACAGTTAGAAGCTTATGAGTGTGGCTGCCTGGTAATGAGTGTGAATTAGGTAGGCAGTGAGGAAGGTCTCAATTTTCTAAAAAGCAGCTTGACACATGCTCTTGGCCTAACTGGTTGAGGCATTTCACCTTAATCCACTGGGGCTAAAACTATTAGTTGGCTCCAAAGTTGAATCTGAAACTGGATAAAGATAAAGGCAGGATAAAGATAAAAAAAAAAATTGGCCTCTGCCACAGGATTAATCCAGTTAGTGAGCTTTAGGAAAACCCCAAAATGCAGTGTTAAACTTTGGGATGGGACTATGGATGCCTTTTGTTCCATTTAAGGAATAGATTTACTCCATTGATCTTCATTTGACAAGGGAAGTTACTAATTATCGCTTTACTCTTGGGCTGACAAAGTTAGAAAACTCACTCAAAATAATTCACTGCTGTAAATATGTTAACTAGAGTTTTACAAGATTGCTAAAAATATGTGCAGCAACATATTAAACTTTCTCAGAAAACAACCCCTGCAGGGTAATTATTACATAATAATTACAGACATTATCAACTTTGTTAAGTCTACCTTATATCCAGTGAGGTTTTATTAAATGTAAAATATACAGTATATACTTCTTTGTCTATAGAGCTTTAAAAGCAAGTATTACCTTACATCTCAAAACAAATATAGCTTGGAGCTATATAAAAATCATTTCAACAACATTTTAGTTCTTGTACAACAAATATTAAAACCATATATGATCCACCAAATACTTTATGTAAATCCCCCTTAATAATGCAAAACAAAGTTTAAAGTTGTTATGGCCTATGGCATTTTTCTTTTGCTGCATGAGATCTGAATTACATGTCAGCAGAAGTACCCTAAAGAACAGTCTGATTAAGCATCCTTCTCTAAGGGCTCTAATCTGAAAGACCTCCAGAAGGCGTTTTACATCCACCATTGCTTAGCATATAGAGTAGATATTGCTGTTTTCGATTAAATTCTACTTTGTCCTCTAGCACCTGTTCAAACGACAAAAGCTTGAAGGGTTGAAATGGAATGCTAGCGTTGTCCCAGTGCTCACAGGTTTGTGAAGTTGAATAGCATCGTTAATAGTCTCATTCCTTGAGATATGGGAGGCCCAGTGGAATAATGTTATTACACATCTCACATATGCAGAGTGAGAATGAAGTATGTGGTGGTGAATGTGGGGCAAAGCTTGGCATGTGATGGGCTTTACATAAATGAGAGCTTACTAACATGTAATCTTTTACACAATGTAACGGTGTGGTTCGTGGACAGTGTAGAGACTGTGTGATACTCCGTCTTAATTACATACCACCTATCATACACAAATACAACAGCTAGCCAATGATCAAAAAACCCATATTTTACAGTTAGAAAAACAGCTAAAATACTCTAGAATCTAGAATACAGAGGTTTATTCTTTGTCTGAAGCAATATATTAAATATGAATACTAGATACATTGAGTCGTAAGAATGGAAAACAAATTTAAACATATTTAAATGTAATGGGCAAATTATAGCTGAACACTTGATCTTTGATATTATTCTTTGCTGTTTCACAAAAATCCCCTCTCAATTCATTATACAGTCAAAGAGAAGACCTGAACATGTGTAAACAGTCAAGTGTGCATTTCATTTTTTGGATAGTCTGCAAGGGGTAAGAGTTTGATCCTAGCTCTTTGATGCAAAGGAAAATAATTTGAAAATCATGACTTATACTGGACCATAAAGTGCACTCTTTTATAGTCATGATGAAAAGATCATGACCTCGCTTATTGTGAAACTTGTGAATTTTGTTGTTGGAATAACAAATATTACTTTAAAATGGAGTACAATATTTTTATATGATGTTTTAATTCGATTCAGGCCTAATTACAGTGCAGTATACACCTGGCATATGCATGCAATGCTATATTCCAGTATTTGTAATGTCTTGGCTCGAGGATCAAAGGCATTGATGGCTTTTGATGGTATTTGGCATCAGGAAGTCTTGGGTGGTGCATAAATGAGAAAAGCCTCCTGAAGTAAAAAGCATTTGCGCTTGATCTCAACACAGCTTGTTGCAAAAACACATGGCAGTTTTAAACAGATTTAATTGTAGAAGGATTTCTTCCACTTCCTTCCTTCATGGCCATATGCAGTTTAGGTTTTGATAAAAACAAGGTTAGTGCGAAAACATTTGTATGCTCTTTTTAAAGACTGATTTTATAATTGTTTGTGTACAATACATAGCAGAATACTTCATTTTGAGCCACTGGATTAAATTCTACAATCTTTATGATTTAAAATTGTATGCATAATGAACTTAGAAGTGTTATAGAATTTTTAATCGTTATGCAATTGTGAATCAGATTCATAAATGTTTTGGGCTTTTTGTTAATAAAAAAGCTTAGCTACTGTAGGCTGTGGCATGTTCCATCGACCTCAATAATTCGCTAAAACAACATTTCAGAACTCAGCTATACTTGCACCCTGAAACGAGACAGTGGCACAGAAGCCGGGGGCAGGTGGGGATGGGTGTGGGTGGGGAACGGGGGTTTATTAAATCTGAATGTACAATTTGGCAGCGTTTTTCTCAAATCTGGGAATAAGCTGCAGTCCAGGCACAGACACTAAGATACTCTGATTAGCCTAGATTATAGCTGAAACCCGATGTCTTTTGCCAACATGATTACAAGCCAAATTAGGTTTAGATATACAAAACAGGCCAGATGCTGATTGAAAAAAAAAACCTTGGTGGCAAAACAGAGATGGGAATAACAATTAGTGAATCAGGGATCCTTGAAATAATACTGTATGTGTTTATTATCTCTGTTTTCATATATAGCTTAAACAAGAGTGCTATAAGGCTTTTATGCTAGTGAAACTGTGCTTGTGTGCATATTAAAGGTAAGACTAAAGTTTTCAAAGTGTGGCAGAAACATAATGCACCCCCCACCCCAAGAGTTAGCTTAATAGTGTCATGTATACAGCCTTCACAAACTATTTTGTGCAAGTTATATGGCTATTAACATTAAATCAAACAGTCAGTCATGTATAGGAAAGATTAAGGTTATAATTTAAAATTAAAATCTTTACCTCACTTTTAAAGTCAACTGCTTTAAACATTGCTTGAGTTTCAGGCTGATATATTGCATCATGTGTTAAACAAACCTTACATTTTTTTTTAACTTGAAATTGAAACCAACCACAACACTGGATTGCTGTTGGCCTACTTATTCTTAAACTAACTGTCAGCATAAGTCTCAGCATAGTTCAGCACGACATCCTTCAGTCTCTGGGGTGGACATCAAGGATCAAATTACATCGCCCAGCATGAGGTGAAATGATAACCCTGATGCCAGCGAGGATAAATCAGAATCTAAACCGTGCCCTACTAAAATGGCCCTTTTGATTACTTCTCCAATAAGTGACATTTCCTTTCCCCATGCCTATTTCAAGACATTTATTTCCCCTGTGGTATTTGGCCGTGCAAATGCCTTGCTTAACACTTGGTTCTATGTGACCCAAATGTCTGTGCTATTTAGGCCCTCTCATCTCCCAGACACTGTAAATGATTGTATTGGAATTCACAGGATTTTTTTTCCCAGCATGGCATTTATGACTGAAGTTTGATATTGTATACACAGTGTGTCTAGTCCCTGATAAATAGGCATCACAAGGTATATGATTAAAAATGTAATATCAGGCACCTCCAAGAGGAACAAAAAGGCACTCTTAATGAATGTTTTATTATAAAGTTTTATTTTTAAAATACTTTTTTTAATGCATTCTCTTTCCTTATAACAATAGTGTTAGAAGTCTCCATATTTTGTGACACCTCTGTCTTATTATAATGTCTAAGAGGTAATTACTTCCTCATCCAACAAAATAGTTTAAGCTTTAAGGATTTTGGTCATGTTTTCAACAAGTATCCAATGTGGACATTGAGTTGATCATTGCAATACATTGATTTTGTGTTTGTTTAAACTTTCTGGCAGTTAAAACCAGGCTTTGGTCTCAAAAATGATATCCTGATAAATAGCAAAAATCACCCAAAAAAATAATATTTCCCACGGATTCCTGAATCAGACACAAAACCACAAAAAAACAATGATATTTAAAGATTATTTAAAGATTTGGTTTTCATCTTGTACACAGTCCTCTTTTGTCACCAAACTGATTGTATGCATGATTAAATATTTTTATATATAAATAAATAATGTAATTCATGTGCAATTATCACATCTCAAATGTGCTCCAAATGTATCTGCATTTTAGCTTAATCCCAATGTGTCCCGATTATTATTATTATTATTATTATTATTATTATTATTTCATTAGTGTAAATGATTCATTTATTTATTTAATTTTATTTGATTGTTTCATCCATGCTACACATTCGAATTAAACCCAGAGGTAGAAATGACAGCATTGTCAGCATATTATAAATATATTCTGTTAATGCATGTTAATGCACATGGTCTTTGTTTGCCCCTGCGGGCTTCATATTTAATAACTTGCACACACATGAAGGTACAAATGTCCCACTGGCGTGATTGTTTTGCTGCATCTCTTGGGATGCTAGCTGAGATGAAGACCTCTTGTCTCAGCTGAATGCCTTGCAAATATTTTGTATTCAGTTACATTTGATTACAGAATGAACTTTTTACAAACAAGGTAAACAAGGTTTACTAGATAGGTTTGCCAAATTAACTGTCAAAGGCAAACATATATAACTGGGCCAATGAGAAAATGATTTTGTTCAGCTGTCGTTACTGCATCCACAATAATTAAAAACCTCACCATTAGCGGTATTACAAACGGCTGGCAATAATACTGTAGACAATTTCTGGTGTTCTGTAATATATTGCTTATCAAAAGGGTAAAAGATCCTTTGGGTTTAACCAATAAACAGCAAAAAAATATCTGAATCAATATAAAAATAGTAGGCATGTAATTTAGTTCAACAGGTGCCAACTGCAAACACAAAACTACATCGACAGTAAGCTTTATTTATAATGTTCTGATTAATATATATTAAAAAAAAAATTCAAGAAAAAATCATTACTTCTCACTGTCATTACTTTCTCTTTCTCAGACCACTTTATTGATTATTTATCAGGTCTCCTGCCCTACCAGTTTAAAGACTAGTAAACCTCTTTGGTATCCCTGGAAAATTTCAAATAACAAAATAAGTGTTAATAAAACGTAAAAATAAATAAAAGAGGAGATAAATAGAAAAAAAAAACAATTACCGGTATTATGCCTTCATGAGATGTTTGAAGGGGCAATAATATCTGGAAATATTGTTTAAATATACACCAGTGCTGGAAATAGCAGGGTAAAACAAAAACTATAAAATGTGGGGCAAAAATAATGACACCCTTGAATAAAATAGAATATCATTAAAAAGTTGATTCATTTTAGTAATTCAATACAAAAAGTGAAACTCGTATATTACATAGATTTATCACACACAGACTGATATATCTCAAGTGTTTATTTCTTTTAATTTTGATAATTATGGCTTACAGCTGATGAAAACCCAAAATTCAGTATCTCAGAAAATTAGAATATTGTGAAAAAGTTCAATATTGGAGACTTGTAGTGTCACAATCTAATCAGCTAATTAAATCCAAACACCTGCAAAGGTTTCCTGAGCCTTTAAATGGTGTCTCAGTCTGGTGCAGGCTACACAATCATGGTGGAAGACTGCTGACTTGACAGTTGTCCAGAAGACGATCATTGCCACCCTGCACATGGAGGGTAAGACACAAAAGGTAATCGCTAAAGAAGCTGCTATTCACAGACTGCTGTGTCCAAGCACATTAATGAAAAGTTGAATGGAGGGAAAAAATGTGGTAGAAAAAAGGTGAAACGAAGCCCATTTAAGAATTTGGGGGAGATTCACAAAGAGTGGACTGCAGCTGGAGTCAGTGCCTCAGTAGTCAAAATGCACAGACGTATCCATGGGCTACAACTTATGCAATCCTTGTGTCAAACCACTCCTGAATCAAAGACAATGTCAGAGGTGTCTTACCTGGGCAAAGGACAAAAAGGACTAGACTGTTTCTCAGTGGGACAAAGTTGTCTTTTCAGCTAAACGTAAAGAAAGTTGCTTGAGGTCCAGTGTAAAGTTTGCATAGTCAGTGCTGGTTTGGGGAGCCATGTCATCTGCTGGTGTTGGTCCACTGTGTTTTATCAAGTCCAAGGTCAGCAATGCCATCTACCAGGAGATTTTAGAGCACTTCATGCTTCCTCTGCTGACCAGCTTTATGGAGATGCTGATTTCATTTTCCAGCAGGATTTGGCACCTGCCCACACTGCCAAAAGCACCAAAGGTTGGTTAAATGACCATGGTGTTGGTGTGCTTGACTGGCCAGCAAACTCACCAGACCTGAACCCCATAAAGAATCTATCTTGTATTGTCAAAAGGAAAATCAGCAACAATAGACTGAAAAATGCAGATGAGCTGAAGGCCACTGTCAAAGAGACCTGGGCTTCCATACCACCTCAGCATTGCCACTGACTGATCACCTCCATGCCACGCCGAATTGAACAGTAATTAAAGCAAAAGGAGCCCCTACAAAGTATTGAGTACATATACAGTAAATAAATACTTTCCAGAAGGCCAACAATTCACTAAAAATGTTTTTTGATTGGTCTTATGAAGTATTAAAATTTTGAGATATACATCATGAGTATATATGTCAATCTGTGTGTGATGAAGCTATATAATATACAAGTTTTACTTTTTGTATTGAAGGACTAAAATTAATAAACTTTTTAAATTATATTCTAATTTATTGTATTCGCTGGCAAATATCTATTTAATGAAGTCTAGTTATGCATCTGAAAGAGGTTTTGAAAAGTACTTTAGAGTAAATTAATCAAATCTAAAGTAAAAACAAACAATCCATGCTTCAAACTTAATTCTTTTAAAATGTTGTGGCATGAACTCATGTTGGCAGGTGAACATAAAATAAAAAATTTATATACAGTATATATATATTTCTTTTTGCTTTGATTTAAAACCACATATCTCAACTGTAAACAAGGTCAGAATAGCAGAATTTCTGAAGCAATCCTCCTCTTAGTTCCTAAACTCAGAACTTTAGAAACAAACCCTTCAATCATAACACAACTATTTTGTTATTTATATAGCTGGGTATCTATCTGAAAGCTCTCTTTGGGAAACCTGGCTGCAGTGCTGTTGTAGAAACATTAGACTTCGAAATGCCCAAATGGATGCTGACATGACTTGATGGCTAGGGTTGGATTATGATGATCGTATGGCAGCTGTGTGAGTATGGAACCCCTTGAGCTCACTCTGTGAATGAATAGACAGAAGTGTTCATGATGATGATTGATGTCCAGAGCCCACTGTCAAACCTCAAGGTCAGAGCTAACATTAAGAAACTATAAACAATACACAATGACTCACCTGACTTTCCATGGCATACTGGCATGCCATTTTTCAAGTATGTACATTCTGCCCCAACTCCACTCCACACTCTCCAACAGAAATCTTTTGCCATTTTGATTTGAGTTAGCTGGAGATTCCGGATCATTTCCAACAAATGAACCACCAATATTGGATTCATTAAAGGCACTAGTTTATATTGGATGTAATTAGAGGTCTAAAAGTGCTATCCTAGAGGTAGCATCTTTAGCAATTTCGAGTTTGTTCCCTTTATGCTTTTATCACCATTATTGGTGACCACACTGTTGGTAACCATCAGATACCACTGCTTCCGCTCAGATCTCGGCATGCTTGACAGACATATCTTCGTGGATGAGTGCTTACCAACTAAAACTCAACCCCAGGAAAACAGAACTGCTGGTCATCCCAGGTGATTCACCTCCAGGTCAAGATCTCCAAATAACACTTCATGACTCTCTGCTCTCCCCTTTAGCCACTGCTCGTAACCTTTGGGTAACTATGGACAATGAACTGTCCTTCTTCCCACATGTCGTTAATGTTGCTCACTCCTGTAAATTTTCTTCTCTACAACATCCAATGGATTCTACCATTTTTGTCCACACAGGCTGCCCAGGTGCTTGTTCAGTCTCTTGTCATTTCAAGACTCGACTACTGCAACTCTCTGCTCGCAGTTCTTCCCCTGAGCGCTATTCGTCCACTGCAAATGATCCCAAACGCAGCTGCATGGCTTGTGTTCAATCTGCCCAAGTTCTCCCACACCACCCCACTGCTGTGCTCCCTTTACTGGCTTCCAGTAGCTGCACGTATCAGATTCAAAACACTGATGCTTGCCTAGAAGGCCAAAAATGGACAAGCACCATCTTACCTCAGAGACCTCATCACATCTTGCACTGCACCACGCTGTCTGAGATCCTTCAGCACTGCTCGATTGGTACCACCTTCTCTCAGAATGAGAGGTAAATATACTTCAAGGCTCTTCTCTGTTCTGGCACCGAGGTGGTAGAATTAACTTCCCCTTGCTAGAGACTCAAAGCACTTTTGTACGTCGCTCTGGATTAGGGCGTCTGCTAAATGCCACAAATGTAAATGTAAATGTAATGGGAATTAGAGTCTTTGGTTTGCATGCCTGCAAGCTGCATGGCGTTATGGGTAGTGTAGTTTGACACTTTTTTTGTCATTCTATTCGAATTCACTAACTATAATGCCATGCAGCTTGCAGGCATGCAACCAAAGACTCTAATTCCCATTGCACAGTGAATATTTTACTCACAAACGGCGACTAAACAAAAGTCTAGCCTTATAAAAAAAAAAATACAGTTACATATATCCCATTTTAATAAATAATCTCAGAGTTTACAAGCACTTACTATAAGATGATATTAGGAAGATGTTTTCTTAATAGGAATTCCATGGAAAACATTGCTGCAGCTCTATTATGTTTGATTTACATCAAATGGAACAGAATAGTCAGGAAGTAGAATAAAGCACATATTCTGGTAAATTTCTTTCCAAAGAAACCGTGCCACTGAGTGATTGTCCATTGCAGATGGGCCGATTAGAAATTTTGAAATGCAATGTCTCTTCTGATGCTGCTCTGACTTAAAAGTTGCACATGGTTATTACATCAAAGTTATCAGACTCCCACTAGAGTGCAACAGTAATCTCAGAAAAGGCAAGTCATGCATTGCACTTGGAAAAGATGAAAGATAGAGAAGTGGGGTTGAGACCTTTCGCTGCTTCATGAATGAAATGCCTGTGCACAGTATAAAAGCCACAGAGGGAAAGAAATACGGCTCAGTTAAGATTTGCTCACTTCACCACAAACAAACTCTGTTTTTGTTCCTTGTATTATGCTAACTGTATCATTTTTAATAGTATATAGTTTAAATGTCTCTTTAAGCACAAAAGAGAAATGCAAACAAGAATTTGCTTGCTGTTTTGAGATTCCATTCAAAATCAGAAGGTAATGTTGGTTTTGGAATATTTATAACCATTTGTGTTTCATAGTGTTGCAAAACAACTTTTTCCCCTTTGTTTTTAAGTTAAGTGCTATTACTTCTGGAAGGCACTGGTTTTTTTTTCCTTCTGGGTATCTGCAAGTACTGAACTGCATTTTTTCAGAGATTTTTAAATTACCTCAGGGCTTTGGGCTACTTCTATCTAGTAGTTCTATCTAGTAACTATGCAAACTAGCATTTATATAATCCCAATTATTAATTAGAAAGAATGATGAGCAAAACAAAAAAGGAAAGCGGAGGGTATGCTGTAGGGGTAAATATATATATATTCATATTTTTGTGGTCTGTTGAAACATGATAAACAGTGGTGATAAGGGTATGTCGCATGATTACTGCCAAAAGCAAGAATTACACAAAGTGTATGCACAGTTTGCAGGGGAAAAAAGGAAAACATAAAGAGCAACCGTATTACATTATATATTTAACCAATTTCATATCTAACATGAACTATGCCAGAGAAATCTCAAGATAAAATCAAACGTCTCTAGGTTGCGTATGAAACCCTCGTTCCCTGAGGGAACGAGGCGCTGTGTCGAAATGCTTTGGAAACGCCTCGCGTTGTCCACGCTCTGAATCATGTGTGAAATCCGACCAATAGGCAAGTTGTGACATCATCAGCAGGCGACGTTGCGTAAACCAGGAAGCTACAAAATGGCTGAGCGATGGTAGGGACATTAGCTTCTGAAAGAGAGAAGGTAAGCACCGCAGGGATGCATGGAGTATGGCCTGTTGATGCAGCGTCTCGTTCCCTCAGGGAACAACATCTTGATGCCGGACCGCCTGAAGCTATGATCGAGCTAATGTCAATCAGTCATCGATATAGTTCAGAATGCGGCTGCCCTGAAGCCGTAGTGGGGCTAAAGCCGCATTCATGCACTTTGTGAAGGTGCGGGGTGAAAGTGCTAGGCTGAAGGGGAGGACCCGATATTGGTAAGCTTCGCCCCAAAAGCGAACCTCAGGAACCTTCTGTGAGCATTGGACTTGGATCTGAGACACAACCTCTTGAGGTTGAGCATCCTGAACCTGAGCCTCATGAGTGAGCGGTTCAAGAAGCGTAGATCTAGGATCAGCCGCAATCCGCTATCCTTCTTCGGAACAACAAAATACTGCCTGTAGTAGCCTGACTCTCTAACTAAGGGAGAAACCAATTTGATGGCCCCTTTCCTCAGGAGGGTGCGTGCCTACTTGCTTCAGGACCAGAGCCTGTTCGGGTCCCACCAGAGTGGGACACATCCCATTTAACCGGTGAGGAGAGGACCTTGAAGGAAAGCCCTGTCCCTGTCGGGAATCTCCACTTACAGGGTGAGCCACAAAAGCCTTTCTGTGTTTACTTAAACTGAAATAGACCGACCTGCGGCCACGCCGTACCTTGGTGGCCCTGAGGGTTAGGTCGCAGCACAACGTAACTGCTAAATCGTCAGCCCCAGAGCTGAATCCCTCGTCCATCTCTCATAGCAGGTCAGCCTGGTATGCCTGCAACATACTCATCATGTGGAGGCAGCCCCCGGCCTGACCTTTCGCCACGTAAGCCCTACCTACTAGAGCCGAAATGGCTTTTGTAGGCAAAACCGGAGCCTTTAGCGATGCATTACATGGGGAGAAATAGCCAGCTAACGTCTCTTCAACTTGGGCATCTCCCCATAGCTGCACTTCCTGAACCCTACTATATTACCTGTGTGTAGGTCAGGAAAAAACAGTAGGCCCCGGGGCGGAGACTGTGCCGCAGGACGCAGGACGCAGAAACCCTCATCCAGCTTGCTTGGAACGCATTGCTTCCACTTCTCATTGGGCCAAGCTATCTACATTTACATTTGCGCCATTTAGCAGACGCCCTTATCCAGAGTGACGTACAAAAGTGCTTTGAGTCTCTAGTAATGAATAAATCTACACTGGTACGCAAGATTACAAATTTAATATAAATATAACCCTTGAATTCTACAAGCTTGGAAGTGCTAATTTAAGTATTTCAGGAAGAGGTAGGTCTTCAGTCGTCGCTTGAAGATAGTCAGCGACTCTGATGTACGGACATCTAGGGGAAGTTCATTCCACCACCTCGGTGCCAGAACAGAGAAGAGCCTTGAAGTGTATTTACCTCTCATTCTGAGAGAAGGAGGTACCAGTCGAGCAGTGCTGGAGGATCTCAGACAGCGTGGTGCAGTGCGAGATGTGATGAGGTCACTGAGGTAAGATGGTGCTGGTCCATTTTTGGCCTTGTAGGCAAGTCTTGAACACAAGTCGTGCAGCTGCGTTTTGGATCATTTGCAGTGGATGAATAGCGATCAGGGGAAGACCTGCCAGCAGAGAGTTGCAGTAGTCAAGTCTTGAAATGACAAGAGACTGAACAAGCACCTGGGCAGCCTGTATGGACAGAAATGGTCAAATCCTTCGGATGTTATAGAGAAGAAATCGACATGAGCGAGCAACATTAGCGACATGTGGGAAGAAGGACAGTTCATTGTCCATAGTTACCCCAAGGTTACGAGCAGTGGCTGAAGGGGAGAGCAGAGGGTCATGAACTGTTATTTGGAGATCTTGACCTGGAGATGAATCACTTGGGATGACCAGCAGTTCTGTTTTGCTGGGGTTGAGTTTTAGTTGGTGAGCACTCATCCATGAAGATATGTCTGTCAAGCATGCTGATATCCCAGCGGAAGCTGTGGTATCTGATGGAGGGAAAGAAAAGATTAGTTGAGTGTCATCTGCATAGCAGTGATAAGAAAACCCATGTGAGGATATGACTTCACCAATAGAGTGGGTATAGAGGGAGAAAAGTAGGGGACCAAGTACCGAGCCTTGTGGGACACCAGTGCTGAGTCTGCACGGGGCATATGTGGATCCCCTCCATGTTACCTTTGTATGAGCGACCTTCCAGGTAGGAAGCAAACCATTCACATGCTGTTCCGCAGATACCGAGACTCTTGAGGGTTGACAAAAGTGTCTTGTGGTTGACTGTGTCAAATGCTGCTGAAAGGTCCAGGAAGATAAGTACAGATGACAGCTTGGCTGACCGAGCAGCATGCAGTTTCTCAGAAACAGCCAAAAGTGCCGTCTCTGTGGAATGTGCTGCTTTGAACCCAGACTGATTAGGATCATAAATGTTGTTCTGTGAGAGATAGACAGACAGTTGGGTTCGAACCTTGGACCTTGGACCAAAAATGTGAAGAAAAAATTATTCTCCCGCCTGGGTCGGTCTGCTTTTATGCACAGCACTCTGCTGTAGTCATGCAATGCCACTCCCTTACATACACAGTCACAATGGACAGAATCACGATCAATCGTTAGGAAGGTTTCCTATCTGGGTCGAATGACCAAATGTTAGGATTTTCACTATCTGGTGTGTGCTGATCAGGGGATTGTACTTGCCCCAGCGTGTCAGTAAAAACACGGTACAGGATTCAGAACACTCAACTTTACTGGGTATAGAACTGATCGTATATGAGGTAATTTTTGCTGTCTTCTGTTAGCTGCTGTTCGGTAGGTTGCGTGATACAAAATGCATGCTGAAAGGCCACTGCTGAATGACCACTGCTGAATGGTCAGTGCTGAGTGACTCTGCTAAATGGTCAGTGCTGAGTGAAAGGTTGCACAATGTTGAATGGCCACTGGTAGTTCACACCGTAGTTCACCACTACCCTCAGAGCCTAATGAGTTTAGGAGACCCATTCTGGAGGAACTCCGACAACTTAGGGTCCTTTACAAGGATATGCAGAATTTATAAGTAAAGCTGCCGACAACTCTGCTAGCCACCCGACTACAGCAAGTCATGGATGCCCCTAATGTAGAGCCTGAAGATCCAGCCAGTTCTGATCTGAGGTATTCTGAGTAAACAAATGCAAATGTGCCAGGCGTCACAGGTGTTGGGTGGTTTGCACAACAAAAGCAGGAGAAGAATCGAGCTGAAGAACTGTGAAAATCTCAACAGGGGGGAATAACACCTCAGGACGTGCACCAGAAAATAAAAAGTCAGTAATTATAGTACAGTGCGTTCCAGAGATTTAGAAAGAAAGGAGAGAAGTGATACCGGTCTGTAGTTGTTGATGTCTATCTCTAGCTTAGCAACGGCCCGCTTCACTACCTCCTGGAGCTCCTCGAATAGCACAGGCTGCAAGTTTTAACGTGGTAGTGAAGTAACTAGATTTTATTTGTTTGATCTGCATTAGTGGTCGATCTTACAATACCACAGGGCCCCTATTTTGTGTTGGAATGTATTGATCTGTAAGCGAAGATTTGGATGAATGATTGCACATCTGAAGCTGAGATGCTTTTTCATTGTGCTTTTCCTACCTGCAAAATCTAAACATTCATTCATACTTTAGCTACCTATTTAAATGTCTTTGGTCAGCACATACGGTCTAGTCTTTTTCAGCATTCAATAACACAATAAAAAAAAATAAAAAATCATAAAAAGCTTTATTGTAGACTAACCACAAAGCATGCAAATAGAGTAAAACAATTATTGTACAGTCCTCTAAGTTCTTATAAGATAACTGCAGGGTATAAATGTAACATAACAATGAAACAATAAGTTAAACAATGGAAACAAGATAAACATAACAAAATGCAAGCAAGCATGCTACACTAATAAAATAGAGTAGTAGTATAGAACTATAATTTATCTTGTAATACCATAGTCAGCAACACAAATAATATCGAACTGTCTGTTCTAAAATTTAAACCAGTTAATTTTTATTATCAAAAAACCCAGTCATTAGGGTTGCACAAGCCAGTGCACTCTTAGCGCCGGTCCCAAGCCCGGATAAATGGGGAGGGTTGCGTTAGGAAGGGCATCCAGCGTAAAAACATGCACCAAATCGAACATGCGGCTCACGAATATGGATGACCCGCTGTGGCGACCCCTAATGGGAGAAGCTGAAAGAAAGTTTTAATATTTATTATCAAATAAATAACCATTTCAATTGTTTATGGCACACTTGAAAGTATCATTTATTAGTACCAGCACCTCAAGTAGTACTTTTATACATTTCTTTGCCTCTTACAGTTTTGTATAGAAAATATTCATTCAAACCCTGTGCCAGATGATTGCCCAGGCAATACCAGGAACATTGGGAACAAAGGCTTCTTTTAAATTAATCTGGATTTTCAGATCACTTTTTAAAAAACACAGGTTGCAAGTAAAATTTTTCCACTTGTGTTTGTGTGTGTGTGTGTCTCTGTGTGTATATGCTGCATAATCCAACATCTCAGTCATTCCTTCTTTGATTACGTCAGTGATTGATAGCACAAAGACATAGCCATAAGTAAATTGGTGCCTAATAAAACAGAAGTGAGACACATTGTGTGTTACCTGCTGGTTCACCTGTCTCCTCTCTGTCCACAGCTGATGCTCAACCATGCCCCCACTGCCACAATGTTTATAATCACAAAAATACAGTTGATCTGCACTTCTCATGCTATACATTACTGCAAGTGCTTGAGATATATATATGATGAGTATGAGTTAAGTATGAGTTGTTTGAGGAAGTCAGGTGTGTCAAAACAGTATGTGAGGGTGGTGCAGGACATCTTTGGAGACAGTGTGACAGCAGTGAAGTGTGCAGTAGGAATGACTGGTTCAGGGTGGAGGTTGGACTGCATCAAGGATCGGCTCTGAGCCATTTCTTGTTTGCAGTGGTGATGGACAGGTTGGTGGACAAGGTCAGACAGGAGTCTCCATCTCCATTGTGATTTGTGGTGAGAGTAGGGAGCAGGTTGAGAAGAGCCTGGAGAGGTGGAGGTACGTGCTGGAGAGAAGGGGAATGAAAGTCAGTAGGAGTAAGACAGAGTACATGTGTGTGAATGAGAGGGAGGGCAGTGGAGTGGTGCAGTTGCAGGGAGAAGAGGTGGAGAAGGTGGAGAAGTTTAGGTACCTGGGGGCCAACTGTGCAAAGTAATGGAGTGTGTTAAAGAAGTGAAGAAAAGAGTGCAGGCAGGGTGGAGTGGGTGGAGAAGAGTGGCAGGACTGATTTGTGATAAAAGAGTATCTGCAAGAGTGAAAGGGAAAGTTTATAGGACTGTGGTAAGACATGGGGGAGTTTTCCTTTGAACAAATTCACTCATGCTGGGTTTTATATGTAAAAAAACAACAATGGCATTTGAGTAAGGTGAAGCAATTTGCATAAATCAACAATGGTATTGTTTTTAATGATAAGTGCAGATTGCAAGTTGACAAGCGTGCTTAAAAAATCTATATAAAATATAACAACATTGATTTTGACAATTTTTGTAAAAAGAAAATACACAGACATTTTGTTTAGTTGTGAAGATATAAGTATCTCAAATATATAATAAATTACATTTGTATAATAATTAAATGATATACGCATTAATTAGATACACAAACATTAGAAACAAGCATGTAAAAGTATAGTAAAGTTGCAGTAAATCATGTTTGAAAACAGATAACAGTTGTACTTTATTAAACTTCACCATTTTCACATGATGAGGATTATACAGTTTTTGCTTACCGTGCCAATGTTTCGCCTTTATCCCTCACTTTGGATGCACACTTTCCCTACTGCCGCCTGGCCCTAAACAAATTTTATTATTGATTATTTTTTGTTACGTTGTGTATGAGTTTAATTAGTGCTTTTTGTTCGTTCTATTTTGGATACAATCTACATTTATCTTTGTCTGTAATATGATTTCGGTTTTTCACTCTATTTTGATTACTATTAAGCTGTAGCTACACACACACACAAGGTAGATCGTTTTTTTACACACACACACACACACACACACACACACACACACACGCAAATATATATATATATATATATATATATATATATATATATATATATATATATATATATATATATATATATATATATATGTGTGTGTGTGTGTGTGTGTGTGTGTGTGTGTGTGTGTGTGTGTGTGTGTGTGTGTGTGTGTAAAAACGATCTACCTTGTTAAGTCTGAATGTGCTGTAAAACCAAACTCCCACCTTCAAGTTAACTATTTTGACCTGGAGACAGAGATGTTGGTAGCCTCTACACATCGTGATTATCTGTTCAGTGTGTGACACATTGCTCACCACACCTCTCACCATTACTCTGTCACTTGTAATCCTTAACAAAAGAAGTTGCCACATGTCGTCACAGCTAAGCATTGTTCAGAGCGTTTTTCATTATGCTACCCCCTAATGGTTTAAATTGCCCTTTAATGATAATGATAAAGATGAGACTAAGCGATGAAGGAGCCTCAGAAGGGATTAGAAATGGCGCTGAACATGCTAATCGTGAGGTCTTTAATGACACGGTTGTGTTAGTCTGCTTTTGTCGTTGTGTAATAAAGGTGTCTGTCTCGATATTTGTAAATCGCTTTATATTTAATGTTCTGATATAAGATCCTTTCTTTGCTGTCTTTTTCATGATGTATTAGAGAGACAAATTGCATTTTAAGAAGTATACATTTTGATTAGTATTTTGATTACATCAGTATATCAGTATATCAGTAGTTAATGAGATGTATATATACACATATAAGATATGTATACCCCAGGTCAAAACCCCAGGTATAACCCAGGTAAAAACAGATGCTTTGTTGTATTTTTCTTTTTTTTATTTGTCACATGTACTAGCCTTTGCTCTCCATATTGGGAACACTCTACAAAACACAAGACCTGCCATTAAAAAAATAAAAAAATAAATCTATTGATGTTAACCTGGTCATTCAATATATTCAGGTAGTCAGCTGACCTCATTTGGGCACATAAAGTTGCTGAACTGCAGCAACCCAAGGGCATAGCACTGCCCCCACAGGCTTGTACGGTTGCACTAGGCATGATGGGTGCATCAGTTCATCGGCCTCTCTTCTTACCCTGATGCGCCCATCACTCTGGAACACGGTCAATCTGGACTCATGACCTTATGAAACAGATTACCATCTTTTCCACGACTACAGGATGTGTCTTCCTTCATTGTTGTTTAAGAAATGAGAAGCTACTCACTGCATCATTTAGAGTTATTTAACTTGTTGCTAGCTGAAACATAATAATTCATGCAGTAATGTCTGATGGGAGGCCCTTACCTATTTGCTTAGTTAAATCCAGGTGGTGACTTATTTTTTTGGACGGGCAGTGTAAATAACGTATTCCACATTTAGTCCCAATTTGCTCTTATAGTTCCCTCCACTCTTCTGGAGAGATGTTCCGCTAGATTTTGAAGTGGGCTTGTGGCCATTTGTGTTCATCAGACAGTAAAGTCAGGTCCTGATGTAGGGTGAGGAGTGTTACAATTAATCCCAAAGGTGTTCAGTAGGGTTGAGGTCAGAGCTCTAAAGCAGGCCACTCAAGATCTTACTCTCCAAACCATGAAAACCATTTCTTCATTGAGCTCACTTTGTGCACAGGGGCATTACCGTGCTGGAACAGTTTAGGGTTTTCAAGTTCAAATGAATGCACAATTTTATTATAAAGCATTTATTATAAAGACATCCTATACAACTGTGTGCCTTCAGCTTTGTGGTAACAGTTTGGAGACGAACCACATATGGCAGGAAAGGTCAGGTGTGCTTTTGTCCATATAGTGAGTATATATATATATATATATATATATATATATATATATATATATATATATATACATACAATATATTCAATATTTTAGATATATGTCGCTTGATTATATTATGGTTTGAAATTTCACACAAAAGCAATGTAGACAGAAATCCAAAATGCATTAGTTTTTCATTATAGCACCACAGAACCTCTCATTCTGTCTGTGCACTGCATTTATTCTGAATGAAGTGACGATGGCTGCAGTTCAATGACCCTTTATCTGATGCTGCACCTCTGTCATCAAAACTGTCAGACTGGAAGGATTAGGTACAGCGCACATCGATATGTTGGTGAGATACACACATGCACCATCTAGTGAGAGAAAATAAAAGGCAGAAGTATAGTGAGCCACCATGAATATGATGAGGGGATCTCAGGTCAGAACAGCAGGCAGGCTTGTGTGTTTTCATCAAAAGCCATCGTAATAGCAGGCAGCAGTGTTTTAAATGAAAGCCCTTGAAAATATTAAACAAATCAACCTTGGCTCTCAGTGTGTCTTTTCATGTTATTGAACAATGAAGCTCTGCATTAGCAGTATGCTTCAATAGAGCCATTTCTCTCAAATCTCAAAAATGTGTCATGTTGGACAAAAAATGCATTTATTCATAATGAAATCTGTAGTGATGCTTTTCACCAGTGGTTTGGTTTAGTTGGAATACTATAAAATATAATCTACCAGAAAGATGTGTTATTAATTCTTTCTCTCCACCCCTTCCTTCCCTCTGTATTTTGTTAATTACTTAATTTTTCTTTCTTGACCCATAGATGTCACTGGGCTTTCGTGCTATTGCTTTTCTGTCATCATATATGAACCAAATGCCCTAATTTATTATTATCTTTTTTCTTTATCTTTAGTAAGTGATAAAACATGCTGACCATGTTTTTCATAGTGGAAATGATTTCTGTAGTCTCTGCAGACTAGTTACTGGAAATATGATAAAACTTTTGGCAGTGTGACAATTATTTTATGATGACCTATGTACAGTTCACTGTTGCTGTTGGGTTAAAGTGCTCATACGGGCAAAAAAACAACAAAAAAAAGACTTTAACCTTCTGTACTGTTTTGTAGGGTTTCGCAACAAGCAGCTATATATTCTGTATCAATATCTTCTGTCAATATGTCCTGTAAATATACAAATATATATTTTTTAGAAATGCATTATAATTCAGTTTAGTGTTCATTTGCACAATGTATTTTTGTAATCAATTCCACAAAGCAGTTTAACAGAAATAGATACACAACAAACAAGTCAGAGTAAAACAAAAACATGAAGAACAACAACAAAAAACTACAAAACCTCCTGAGATGACAAGATTTTAAAAAGAACCAGACAGGGAAAACATGGACATGTGATTTTGCTGAAAATATGAAATAACTATAGATGTTAATAGATGTGGAATCTCAAAGTTATACATTTTCCTTATTTCCAAATGCATACTATGCCATATTTGTAAACCTCTGGTAATTTCTCATATGGCTTCATTTTGTTTCAAGTCATGAAGCCTATCATGAGGCCCTTAGAGTGCATCATCAAATTAGCAGAGAAAGACAAAAAGATCAAGACTGATGAGAAAATGACTGTTAATCAGTGCATACTGTAAATAACAGTAATAGAAACAAGAACTAGCATGTCTTTTCAACAGCATCACGACATGTGATAACACCTCCAGCATGCAGTATTATCAAATAAAGGCAAGGAGTGTGTTTTCTTTCCTGAAGAATCTTTTTGTATGGCATATATATATATATATATATATATATATATATATATATATATATATATATATATATATATATATATATAACATGACAGAAAGTTTATGGTATTAACTTGGCCTTTAAATTGCACGTGTTGTGGAAATATTTTTACTTGCACCTTACCAAACTTAACGGATCGGCTGCATCCTTGGTGCTGGATACCACAGTACACCTTTTTGGCTTTTGGAGTATATGTTGGTACCAGTGATTGTCATTCTGGCACCTTATATACACAAATAAAAAGTAAACCACTTCCTATTCAAAAAGGAGTGATTTTAAATTGGAAACATTTTGGTGATCATCTTGGCCCAGCAATATCACTGTGTTGGGATTCCCAAAGTTATTACAGCCCAGAGATCACTCCCTCTCTGCAAGTTAAAATGGTCTTTACAATATTAAAACTGTATTGCTTTTGTGAATACCATCTATGCTGTATATTAAGCATGTAACCAGTTTGTTAATGATCTCAGTAAATGGACTGGAAAGCCTTTTCTAGTTCATCAAATATTTATTTCAGTTACATTGAATTCGGCAATTTTCTTTTTTTGAAACACTTAGAAATAAATACAACAAAACAAAGTCTTATGGGGCCTCACATTGTTCTAAAATATTAAGTAAGGAAGCAAAGTCAAAAGGCACATTGTGTTTATACATCATTCAGCTTCAGGGCCTGATGTTTTATCCAGAGTCCTGATACCGCCTGTGTGATATGTGTCTCTACCGCCGATTTCACGTGTCTCTGTGGATTTCCTTGTCATTCTTGGAAGGTTGGTTAAATGTGTGTGTGTGTGTGTGTGTGTGTGTGTGTGTGTGTGTGTGTGTGTGTGTGTGTGTGTGTGTGTGTGTGTGTGTGTGTGTGTTCTCCAAACCATTATCTTTCCATAAACAAACCTTTTTCATCTGAAGGAAATCTGCATCTGAAGCTCAGGAACTGAGCAGCAGTAGTGATGACATTTCAAACTCATCTATTCATTCATACCTTTTAGCATCTTTTAGAAAGGGAATAAATTGACACCGACCATGTTGACGATGCCACACCTAATAACTCAACATACTGATTTATTCATAATTCATCTCAAAAAGCCATTTACTGCTGTGGAAGATATTGTAATATTCATGACAGACCCAAAGTGTATAAATAAGTAATGGAATAAGAAGCCTTTACTGAATTATTCCTTTAAGTAGTTTTGAACACAGGTGACACGCATTGTGTGCACAGAGGTAATTTAAAATGACTGATGATTCCTTATTACAATAGTGTTTGTTGCTTATTAATGAACTATTAAATATGTACTAAATTGTAGCTTCCTTTCAAGATCTTGAATTTACAGTGCATAAAGTCAAAGGGTAGGAAAACCATTCGAGAAGCCAGTGGGATATTAGTATAGTAGAGAAGCCTGTTCCTCCTCCTTCTTTTGTTTTTTTCAACCTCTTATATGGTATCTTTCTTCTTCCTCATTTTCCTTTGGCTCTAAACTCTGCATCAAAAGATAAAGCTTTGCTTTTTATGCTTTTAAATCTTTATATATATATATATATATATATATATATATATATATATATATATATATATATATATATATATATAATTGCTCCATGTTGTTTAGTCAAGGCTGGAGGTTATTAGCGAGATCCAAAAGAAACAGATGAGTCACCTTCCCCTCTGCTATTAGAGAGAATTTGGAAACTAATCCCCATGCAGCAGCAAGGACAAAGCCTTTGACCAGGGCCTTCATCTTGTCTCTTAAGTCCTTTTGGTTGAAGTGTGTGAGTGAGAAAAATGTGCTTGGGAAATTGAACCACAACACAGTCTTTTACACAACTCCTACTGCGCAGAGAGGTTTTGCTCATCAATAGATTATGCTGTCAAACTGTGTAAGGAAATGAAGTTTGCTGCTCTAAATCCCAAAGTGTCCAATAGCAAAAAGCAGCAGGCTTGCAGAAATGTGTGCCACTATGATGTGCAGGAGGTCATTTCACATGAAAATTGCATGCTTTATTGACAATGCTTTCGTGCCACTCAGTACACAAACAGGTCATGCTGCATAGCTTGCAAAATTAAAGAGCACTGCAAAATGAATGTGGCTGTCAAAGAAATCATGGGCTTTCTTTCTGTAATTTACTTACTAGGGAATATTAAGTGAATATTTTGTATTCAGAGCTGACAAATCCTAATGTCAAGGTATTCAAGAAAAGTAAAAAATTTGAAAGGTGGATGTCTGGTTACACAGGCTTTGGATGAGTTTCTGGTTGTACCATCCATATAATAAAAGTACTTGTATTTTTGTAGTTCAGATTTTTTTTTTCTCAAGCAAAAGCTACAATTATTATTACTCAATTGAATTGAAAGGAATTGACAAAAATGAAAAAATGTAAACCCTATAATGGTCTTTACAACAAATAATTTGTTAGGAAATGAGCAGGAACATATTTTTTTAATGAGCAGAAAACTAATAACTAGAAAAAGTAACTTAGCATGGGATAGCTTTTCCTTCTTATTTTTTTTATTGTTTTTGAATTACTTGAAACAGTTAAGTAGTTGCAAAATTTTCTTTAAAACAAAAAATGTGTTGACTGTTATATCACACATTGTAATTATTATCATGATGTTACCTTTGCATACAAGAAGATCAATTTTCAAGTGAATTTTCCTGATTTTAGTTTTTCCCACAAACAGTTTACTGTAGCACAAATAAAACAACAAATGAGGACACAAAATGTGTCAGATGTGCATTTGTTCCATTCTTGCTCATTTTCTGAACAAGGATTTGCTGGTAAGATCCTTAAAAGCTTAAAACTTTGCCATTTCTTAGACTTAGATTTTAAGAGGGTTTAACACGAATCAGTTTGGCTTAAATCACTTAAAGATATTTAAAATGTATTAGCAATAAAGTTATTATGAATATAAAAATACTGTAATGAGATGACCAACAACCAAAAAATTCCCATACAATAAATACTTGTAAGAACTGTAATAAGTTGTCTTTGATAAGCACAGATAAGCACATTATTTGTGGTAATGTCATGATAAATTAAATCACTGCCCTTTGGTGGCTAATGTCACTGTAAATGTGTGATTATCAAAGTGTGGGCAGATCACACTCTTTTTTCTCTTATAAATACTTTCTTGGATGGAGCTCATACTTTAGCGGACACTTTGGTGGGTTTTGATATTTTTCATAGTTCTGTTTTGCATACATTCCCCAAGTGTACGGTCAGCACCTTGCTAAGTTACAACTGCAGATGGACAAGACACGAGGAGTGTGTGTGGGAGGCATTTAGAATCGCTGTTTTCTCTTCTTTTTTCTCACACTCTTAACTTCAGTGAAAACTCCCTTTTCTGCCAGATTTCTTACAGAGCTGTTTGCAACAGATGTCATCTTGTCCTGGACAGCTTCTACATTCACTAGACCGATAAAAAAAACTTAGAAACGGGAGGGAAAAAAGGAACGGAAGATAATTGAATGAGCAACAATTAATCTTTCACTTACTCAATTATTAACAGGCATGCAAAGCCAATGAGGCAAGGATATTAGCCACCTGACAGGCAGTTGTTTGATAGCTACACTCCTGAAGGGCAGATCCTTACCTTGCATTTTTAATCAGACCGCTGCATCATTCAGTTTAATAAGTGATTTCTGATCAGGCTTCCTCAAAAATGGTCTGACGACAAGTGAAATAATGCCTTGCATGAAGTTTGATCCTTTAGTTGCTCATAAGATGTAGTCAAAATTGTCTTGTTATGTTTAGTGTGTGTTTATTTTTCCTTGCAATTGGTAGAATTTGTTGGTAAGGCCCGCATTCTGATGAGACCGATGGTGATTATCATCATAAACACCATCTGTTACAGCTCAACTTCTCACCTGCCCAAATGCATGCAAAAGAAGGGAAACAATAATCCTCTGAGCATTGAACTGAGAATTCTGGAGGATTTACATGGTATATGATTTATTTTGGAAGACATGTGCATGAACTGGACAGATGGAGGCTGCTGCAGGCATTCCGACGATCTGATTAAGATTTCCACTCATACTTATTAAACTCTAATTTATTCACTTTAGGGTTAGTCACAGATTTCAGAGTTCAGTAACACAAATGTTGTGAAGAATTAATACCAAAATTGTGGACATCGGTATCCAGACAGAACTACAAGATGTTTGTGTACATGTCAGAGTTTACCTGAAACAGTGATGTGCAATTATGATCTATGTTCTGGGCCATGAATCAGTGGTGGGCAAAGTGCACAAACCATGTCGTTGAGTTAAAGTAGAGATACACAAAATATTACTCCAGTTAAACTACAGTGCTCCCTTTAAACTTGACTAAAATACAAAAGTATTTGCCTTTAAATGTACTTAAGTATCCAAAATACTATGATTTATTATGGATATAATGTTCCTATTATTCTGTTTGTCACAAGACTCTTTGCTTAATCAACTTAGTTTATGTGAAAAGACTCAAAATGTTACTCTTAGAACACAAATCTATTAATAGAATGATATTAATGAGTCAAACACTGATATCTATTAAAATGATCATGAGCCCAAAATCTTCTTTTCAACTACTTCCAAAAAAAAATTCTTAAATAAGTCCACGGGTGTTGTGGAAAGTTAGAATAATTTATTCCTCTCAAAATGTTCTGCTTGTGTTGAACTGATGTTGAACTGTATGTTGGTGATAAGTAGATACCACCAAGCGGCAATCAAAACAAGTTTTTAAACAGTGCGCTCCCTAATCTGATTTGTGGCTTGCTGCATGTTTGACCAGTTGAATTTTTATCCACTCATGAATAAAAAGGAACGATTGAATTCACAAAATTAAGTAAAATGTAAGATATTTGAAATGTATTGAAGTTAAAGTAAAATTATTCCCAATGGAAAAGTGTAGATACACAACAAAGCTACTTAATACAGTAACAAATTACATTTACTTTGTTACTGTCCACCACTGCTATAAATACATGAACATGTGCAAAGCATGTCAGCATTAAAAAAAAAATCCTGCAAAGCACCCCTACTGTGCTACCCTGACATTGTACAGTCTCTACTGGACATTATGAATATGCACATAATAACTGTACACAATATGTTTATGTTGCTAAGACACTTCTACTCAAGAAAAATCTGCCCACTTCAGGTGTAAACAAAACACATAGAATTTGCAAATTGCAAATATTCTTTACCAGGTGCATAACCTGTCTCTGTAACTTTCCCCAGACTCAGTTTGCTGACTTTACAGTGTTACAGATGGTGCAACTGCCTGTATTTTGTAAGTGTTGTTCTGCATTGGAGCAGTTAAAACAGACGATCTTTTTCTTTATACGCTACTAACTGCCTTAAAACCATTGAATTAATTTTAAATGTGTGTGGTGCAAATCTTTTTTGATTATTAAGATTGTGACCCACAAATTGCACAAATGATATAATGAGAATGAGTTTTCCGTTCATTCCTTTTAAAATTAGAGCTATAAACAAAGCTTAGGACTTTTGCACTCTGTTTCATCCTTACAGATTTAGAGATTTCGAGTTTTTTCAGATTTGGAAGTCTAATTTTTTTACTTTCTGGTTTTATGTATTTGACCAGCCCATGTTCTAAGTATCATTGCTAAATTTGGCCTGAATGTTAGCAAAAGTTTAAAGCCTTTTGCTACTATAGCTGACTTAGCATGCTTTCATTCTTGCTGAGTTTATACTGGTTGCTCTTTTGAATATCCTTTGGTTGAGTTTATTACAGTTGATTTTAATTTCTTGACTTTTTGTTTGTTTTTGGATTGAATTCATTATTTTACTCATGTGTCTAAGATTACCATGAGTAATGATTAACATTAACATTAAAATGCTTAAAAGTTAGAGACTTGGAAAATTTAAAGTTAGGAACAGTTCAGAAATAGAATACTCGAATTGAAACACAAATTTCTAAATACTACTTAAATATAAGACCAGCAGGAGATATTGCGTATGCAAAAATGTTCCTTTATAGTTTAGTACAAATGAATTAAGTGGTTGGGAACAAGAGAGGAACATTGCTCTTGTCTGAACTTTATGCTCACGAATGACACAATGAATTGCTTTTCGTTGAATTGGCAATGTGTTTGCAAATCAGTTGTTATAATAAATTGATATTGAGTGTCCCATGTCACCATCCAATTAATGGATGTTGGTAATTATCCAACCAATACGCTTCTCTCGGCTTGTTCCATATCCATCACTAAGTTAAAAATAAATTAAAATCAATATGCTGCCAGTGTCTTTCTTGGAACACTGCCATTGCTCTCAGTGCTGAGAGTCAGGACTGAATAACCACTATTGATCTCCTCTAGGAATATTCTCCTTTTATCTTCTGGAGCTTGCAAGATAAGTAGTCACTCTTCTCCCACAGTGGAAGCTATGTTAGACAGAAAAAAACGCTCGTTTTTTTTTTGTTCTTATCTCAAAAGCGTTGATAATAAATGCAAACATGGCTTTCCATTGATAATACCAAACAGTGCTGGGATTTATGCATGTTTAAGTCTCACTCAAGTAATTTAGTAATGAAACAATTTTGGAAAAACAGACAAAAACAAAACAAAAACAAAAACAGAGTACAGTATTTCTCTATATCAACTGAGTGAGAAGAACATGATTAGAAGGAGAGCCATAGAGATGCAGTTTGGCAGCTACTTAGTGGCCTCTAAATTAGGTGCTAAGTGATGCAGGGTGACAGAATGCTGGCTCAATCACTACATAGAGCATAAAATGAACACTTAGAAGTAGACAACTCACATGTACATATACTATAGCTCAAGCTTTAGTAGAGCCTGACAGGTTTATGCTTTCCCCAGCCCTTTGCAGTCCTCCCACTGGGCAAAAGATACCATGACTCCAGTGCAGTGTCAGAGGCCACTTTTTGACTCTCTCTTTCCTCTCATCCCTGCAGCTCTAAATTCATCACTGGCCACAGGACAGATGAAGCTCACCTTGCACTCCCTGACCTACCCATGGAAAGGAAAGTGCTGTTGGCAGTAAAGGCTCTGATGACAATTTATTTACCCAAAGGTCCAGTGGGAGCATCGGGTGCACTGTGCTCCCTCTGGAGCTTAAGTTTTCATAGCGATGGACAAGCACAGCTAGGAGGAATTGCCTCATGGTCTCATGTCCAAGAGCAGACAGTGAGCAGACAGCAGACAAAGGGCTACAGTGAAAGTATTTACAAGACTGAATAAAGTCTTGACATGCGAGCTTTCACAAAGTATATAGATGTAGGAAATACAGTACCCTACAGACAAATTGTTTTCACATTTCAGGTCTCCATTTAAATACTTCTTTATTTTTACCTAGCTAGATGTTCTTAATTAATTGCATTTAGATGTGCTATTAGTGGAAGCTGATACATACAGATTTCTAAGCTTTTTTAAGAAGAAACTTCTTGAGGTCTTAGTATAGTTGATCTGCAGTGACTTTTATGCACAAGTATGTCTATAATGACAACAAAACCTTAACCAAGTCATACAATAGCTCACAAAAATGAGTACACCTCTCACATTTTGGCAACCATTTTATTATATGTTTTTGTATAGCAAGACAGATTTACTGTCCTCTGAAAATAACATATGGCTATTAATGTTTAAATATCTGACAACAAAAGTGAGTACACCCTAAGTGAAAATGTCAAAACTGTGTCCAAATTGTCAATATGTCAATATGTTTGAGCACCATTGTTATGGGCATGGAATTCACTAAAGCTGCACAGGCTGTTGCTGGGATCCTCTGCCACTTCTCCATAATGACATCACAGAGCTGCTGGATGTTAGACACATGGCACTTTTCCAACTTCCGCTTGATGATGCCGCACGGGTGCTCAATAGGGTTCAGGTCTGAAGACATACTTGGCCACTTCATCACCTTCAGCTTCCACAGCAAGGCAGTTGTCATTTTAGTGGTGTGTTTGGTTATTATGTTGGAAAACTGCTGTTTGGCCTAGTTACTGAAGGGAGGGAATCATGTCCTGCTTCAAAATGTCACAGTACATGTTAAAATCCGTTTTCCTCAATGAACCACAGATCCCAAGTAGCAGCAGCACTCATACAGCCCCAGACCATAATGCTACCATCACCATGGGATTTCTTTGTACTCCTCACCAGGGTGTCACCACACATGCTGGACACCATCTGAGCCAAACAAGTTTATTTTAGTCTCATCAGACCAAAGGACATGGTTCCAGAAAGTCATGCTCTTGGACAGGTTGTCTTCAGAAAACTGTTTGTGTGCTTTTCAGAAGAGGCTTCCTTCTGGGTTGACAGTCATGCAAACCGACTTGTTGCAGTGTTCTGCGTATGGTCTGAGCACTGACAAGTGGACCTTCTGCTTCTGCAACCTCTAAAGCAGTGCTGGCAGCACACATGTGTCTGTTTTTAAAGCCAGATTCTGCACCTGACACACAGCACGCAGACTTCTTGTCAAAGCTTGTGGGGCCTGTTCTGAGTGGAACCCGTCTTGGAAAACGTATGTATGACCCTGGCCACAGTATCTCAGTGTCAGGGTGCTACTGATCTTCTGATCTTTGTAGAGAGCAAAAATTCCAATTCTCAAATCCTCCATAGTGCCATGATGAACATCCAGTGGTCAGTATGAGAGAATTGTACCCAAAGCACCAAATTTGAACTGCTCTAAATAGGGGTGTAACGGTACACAAAATTCACAACTCGGTATGTACCTCGGTTTTTAAGTCACGGTTCGATTTACTTTCGGTTTGGTTGGGGGAAGAGATGCAAAACATAAAATTAATTGTCCTTTTTTTTTTTTAAATAAACGCAGTTTATTATTATTATAATTGACATTTGTGGTCATCAACATTTAAACAGTTTACATTTTAAAAACATTTTTAAATAAAATGCCTGCTTGGCTCAAAAAATCTTTTCAAATATTTTATATTTTTTGGTAAAAGAGATATTTATGTAAGTGTGTGTGTGTGTGTGTGTGTGTGTGTGTGTGTGTGTGTGTGTGTGTGTGTGTGTGTGTGTTACATTTAATATAAAAAAATGAATGTTCTACCTAACTGTTCTACTTATTTCAGCATACTTTATCAAACATCTTCTTTCATCTCCCATTCATTTACTCCCTCAATATGTGGAATTGTCAGGATTTTCTCCTTTTAAGAGCTGAAATTTGAGGGGTGTACTGCAAACATTTACATTACCCTACATTTGATTTAACTTAAATGCCATTGCAAAACAGTGAAATGCTTACCAAACAGTAGTGCAAATAGCAAATAAGTCGAATGGAATAAAAAGATTTAAACAAATGAACAGAACAGATTTTGCAGCACAGCTTTTATTTTGCCATTATAAAGGATAAATATGAAGGTAGAATTTTTCAAAAACATTGAATACGAACCACATAAACATAGAACAAAGATGGTACGTATACCTGCTTAAACAAACATTTTAAAATACTTCGTTCAGAGGTGCAGTAATTTGTGGTATATTTGCACCACAGTCTACATCAGCATAAATGGTGATGTTTTTGTGATTGCTGTATGCTGTTGTGGTTGTGGAAGAGCCAACAAGATGTAGGCTGTGAAGGCAAGATCTACATAAGAGTATTTCATGTACGAGCACACACACACACACACACACACACACACACACACACACACACACACACACACAGGTTTGTTGTCTAACAGGAGAAGTGCTCTATGGCATATAAAAGGCAGACAGAAGGTGGGGACATCTTCAAATAGAAGCCTCTATTAGAAGGCTTGTCATCCTTTCGTGTTTACCCACACTTACAAACCCCGCATCTGGCTATGGTGCCATGCTCTCAGACCCTCTTTGAAGTGAAGTTGGTACTTGAAAAGCCTTTCTCTCAGTGACCAAGAAATATGGCAAATAAATGCAGATTCTGGGCTTTCACTATGATCTCCAGCCTCTCCATATTTCTCTCTAAACGGAGGCAAATAATGAACCAAAGCAAAAAGCTAGATAGGCCTCTGCCAGAGCAATTGGGACTGTATTATCCAGAGCATAGTAGGATGCAGAATGAGCAAAGAAAGAGAGGGAACTTATTATAAAAAAAAGCCCACAGTGGATGAATGCACTTGTTGTAAATAGAGGTACAAGAGGCTTTCAGACTACTTCAAACTAAGCACTTCATGTTCCTCGGAACATTTTATTCATCAAACCGCTGAAATGACATTCAGTGATCTAGGCACAGCGCTCTTGTCCCGAGTTGGCTTAAATAATGAGGATTCATTTGCAGTATTTTTCCCTAATACCATTAGATTAGCATAAGTGAACAGATGCAACACAACAAAACAACATACCCGGCATTAAATTTTCATGTTAAATTCAACATGGGAAAAGCTAAAAGATCTGTAATGACACTTGATGTGAAAAAAAATGTTTTCCAGTGGAACATTTTTGTAATTATTTTAGTTATGCACCACATTAGACATGAATATTTGTTTTTTGTGGATTACTTTTTTTTTTGCCATTTTTCAAAACATTGAATGTTCAGGCATTAAAAACAGCTCATGAAGTTAATCCAAAAAACGCATCACTTCTTATCAATACAAATTTAATCTGAACTAATCATAATAATCCCATGATTAAACGTTACTGTCCTCATGGGAATCGTTCTTCCAGGATTTCAGCCTGAGGACTCGCTGAAAAGTTTGATAAGTATTAAAATGTATGTAATGTGCTATGGTCATCATAGGCATCATATCCGATGCTAATTGAATTGGTATGGACTCTATTAGAGTTAGATTTACAAGGAACATTAGCAGTCTTCCGGTTGCTCATGCTGGCTCAACACCTTAGTCAGATGTTTTATGGTTTGCCTTTTTCTATAATTTGTCATGCATCTGTTTACTGTATATATAAATTAAGTAATATTTCAGCAAAATTTTTCTCACTGTATTTGCGTTCAAGTCACTCTTATGAGCAGTGATCTGAATCCAAGCAAATGACAGAATAAGGGAATTCATCTGTGAGGATTTTTGTGACGAGTGATTTGTTGAGTGACTTGACACAAACTTAGGGGAGTTGGAGTTTAGAAGCAGGTTGAGACAAGATGAAGGTGAGCTGGGGTGCTCAGCTGTGTTAGGATATTTGGTCACGGCTATCATTCACCTAACACATGCAGTCAAAAAGCTGACAGTCCATGCGCAAGTGTACTGTTCATGCGGGCCAGTGGTTGTTAAAATATGAATATGGCATACGTAATAGGGAGCTCACAGTGCCACGACTAAGATGTTTTTGACAGTTCAACAGTTTAAAATTGTTTGGATGTTGGGCAACTGGTTTCCTTTTAACTTTGGAAAGGCAAAACTTTTGTGGCATACTTCACATCCATAGATGGGATCACATCCTGGAAAGAAAAAAGTAACAATACAGAGTACAACGATTTAGAACTGCAGCACGATGTACAGAAACGCAAAGACTTATGGTATATTTTTTGTATAGTGTAGGCATGATTTCAGGTTCAGACAAAAACTTCAGAGATACTTCAGAAAACTATTTGAGCCTGACCAAGAGTTCCACTCTTATAATAATGCTTTACATACAAATGTGAGAACTTGAAAGGGTATTTTTGAAGAAGGAACCAGTACCAGAGCTTTCACTTGAGGAAACGGATCAATAGCAATGTATTAATGAAAGCACATGCTGCAACTTTGAACTTTAGTAGCAGAGGAACCCATGCTCGCATGTCCTCCTCGGACATGGAATATAAAATGCGTGTTGAAAATCTGGTGTTCTTGGGAAGATCATTCTCTTTTGAATGGAGATTTGTCTTTTATCTCTTTGCTGTTCTGATTCCGATTGTTAGTGTGGAATCTCCAAAGGAATTCTATACAATTCAAGTCAATTATCTATTTCTTCCCATTTAATTAGCAGGTTAGGGAAGCAGTTGTTCAATAAAACAATGAGTTGTGCACACTATAGCTTTAGGTAAATCCCTTTGCTATACTTTAATTTCTGATTCCTGAGGCTTTGTGAAGATTTTCTGCAACCTAATTGGGAACAATTGTTCTGATCAGCACAAAGAAATGTCATAAGGCTTAAGCTCCTGTGAGAAGTAAATAGTTTATATTAGACTTTTTAAATACTTTCACTGAAGAAAGCTGCACTTCCACAAAAAAATAAAAATAAAATGGTTGTAAAAATGTACATAAGAAAGCAAAAGTGTTTTTAGAATAATGTATACTTATTAAAATGATATATTTTTTAGTTTTTTTAATGTTTTTCTTAAAAGCTTAATATTTTATGTTAATACTATTATACTACTATACTTAATATACACTGTACAATGTCTAAAACTAATTGCTATAGGACAGAAGTGCTAATGCTCAAGTTCAGTTTAAGTCAAGTTTGAGTATTAATGGAAGTACTTTCAGATTAGGGAATAAATCTAAATAAAGCTATGCTATCAAAATATCAGCGCAAGGCTAATTGGTCCCTGGTGAACAGCTGTGGTTGTGTATTTTAAAACACATCCTCCTGTTCATACAGCGCAAATACAAAGATTGTTTCTCTTGATTTAATGAACTACTCACATTTTGTATCATATTTGCTACCTTACTGCACTTTGACTTTTAGTTAACCCTAAGGCCTAAGTATCATTTCTACTACTGCACTAAAAAAACAGATTGGGGCTCTATTTGTATTTCTGATTGAATCATCATAGTAAAACCTTCCTTAGTGTTTCTTCTTAGTCATTTAAAGAGCCGAATTAGTACAGACTCAATTTAGCCTTTCGTACCCTGTTCAATTTATCTTCATATAACTATTGACCCTTTAATTTGTTATTCATGCCTTGCACAATTAGCCTACCGAACCGGACTTTCAAATATTCAGGAGGTTTAGTAGCATTTTAATGCAATCTTTTGCAAATGGCAGGATGTAAAAGTGCTTCGCACATGGAATTTTGACTGCACATTGTAAATGATAGATGTTTCTGTAAGATGAAATGCTGTTTCAAGCCAACTAGTATTGCACTCATTGCAACCATGCAGTCATGATTTAATGTGACAGCTGGATTTAATCTAGTTATGGTCAGCGTCCCTGACCATGCGCAGTGTGAAAGTTTGGTAGCCTGCTACCTATTGTATATTGTGTAATTGCTTACAGTTTTTTTGGATTGCTTAAGCACGATTTTCAAAACAGGGCCCGTGTTTTCAAAACACTACACACAATTAGCACAACCACACACCCAATTAGCAAAACACTACAGATTCCTTGCATAATTAAACATTCTAGTAAAAACTATACACTATACCACACTTTGTTACCATATGAAACACACACGTTTCACATTACTATACTCTGTTTGCACGAGTTACACTCTGCTGTGATAAACCTAAAACACTTTTAGCACTTCTACTTTCCTATGATTAGAGTAGGCTACCATCAATAAAGTACAAATATAATGTAAATTCACCAAACACTACACAAGACCAATGTTGCAGACTGAAGAAACTAATTTATTTGTCAACATGCCCAAAATGTTGACATGGAGATTCATAATACTGTAACAAACCGTCACTTCACGTATTGTACTGTAAGTTCACTGTAAAAAAAAAAAAAGAATAAAGAACTAGACATTGTCTCTTCGCCTAGCTGGATCTGGCCAGAGAATTTCATCCACATCGCAGGCATGTTGTCATTAGCAAGACACCTTGGAAAGAAACGTCTTGAATAATGAATCTATCCTTGCATTGCTGCTACCCCCATCTGGTCACAGGCCTCCTCCATGGCTTGGATGAGGGGTACCTCAGCCTGGAGACGGAGATCATATACTTCCACCGCCATGCCGAGAAAAACTCTTCTATAGGGTTGAGGAATGGAGAGTATGGTGGAAGATATAGGACGGGGAAATGTGGATGTTGCTGAAACCAGTTCTGAACCAGAGCAGAGCGGTGGAAAGACACATTGTCCCAGACAACAATGTATTGCATATGATCGATTTGATTTGCTGCTGTTATGTTGTGCAATCGGTCCAAGAATGTAAGTATGAGTGCTGTGTTGTAAGGGCCCATATGGGCATGGCGGTGGAGGACCCCATTCTGTGTAATGGCTGCACAGAGTGTTATATTACCCCCACGTTGCCCTGGGACATTGACTATAGCCCTGTGGCCAGTGATGTTTCTTCCCCTCCTTCGTGTTCTCGTCAGGTTGAACCCAGCCTCATCCACGTAAATGAGCTCATGCTGGATCTCCTCTCCATCCATTCGTAAAACTCTCTGAAGAACAGTGTCATGGAAAATTGTGAAGTTCAGTGTAGATCTAGTATACATATTACAGTACAGTAAAAGATTATGAGACAGTATGCAAGAACACACTGCTAAAGTGAATACATACCTCTGCATAATCATGCCGCAGTCGTTTCACCCTTTCGGAATTGCGCTCGAAGGCACTCGATAAATTTGCTTTATTTGAAGATGTCTTTTTTTTTAGGGTGCGTGCCAGTGTTGATGTTGAGACCTGATGGATATCGTTGAAACTGGCGTGGTTATTGACAATGTTAGCTTGGAGCTGATTGAGTGTTATAACATTGTTGGCCAAAACCATGTTTACTATCTCCCTCTCTTGCTGTTCTGTGAACATAGGAGGCCTTCCCCCTTGTCGTTCCTGACCCTCAATCCTATGTAGAAAAAAAACAGTATACAAAAGTACAGTAATTTCACAGGAAAAGGTAACAGAAGTGCTGATAGTGCATAGAATACAGTACTGTGAGCAGTTACTGAAACCGTGCAGATGTTTTAGATATGATGATATTTTTACAATACCTATTTTTCAGTCGAAATGTTCTTATTACACTTTCCACTGTGTATCGGCTTAGATTTGGCTGCACTCGCAGTCCAGCCTCTCTCAGTGTCAGGCCGTGGTTGACAACGTGGTCAACCAGTGTTGCGTGAACCTCATTTGTCAGATTCGGTCCTCTTTAAACACCTTCTTGTCTTCCTCTTCCTCTTCCTCTTCCTCTACCTCTACCTCCAGCATGGCCTCCATCTCTTCCTCTTCCTCTGTTGATTCCACCTCTGTTGACTCCTCTTCCTCCCCTTCCTCCTCCTCCTCGTTCTCCTCGTTCTCCTCCTCGTCTTACTCTTTCTCGGACTCCTACCATTGTGCTTGAAGACCAATGAACTCACTTGCTGCTTTTTATAGTGCTTATACACCTGATTGGTGTGTCTGCAATTAAGCAAACAAGTGTTTGCACACCTGTTGACTGTGTTGAACCAATTGGTTGGAGGATGCAGTAATTTGACAGTCAGTGCTTTGGTATTGCAAGGAAGTGACTTCATGATAGATTTTTGTGTGTAATGTATGTTAAGTGTGTTTAGTGTTTTGCAAATCACTGTGTGTAGAGTTTTGCAACGAGTGTGAGGTTGACAGTGTGCTTATAGTTGTGCAAATATGGGCTGATGTTTTGCCTCTTGAGTATAAGGTTTTGCTAATAGTGTACTACTTTTAATTTTAGTGTGTAAGCAATCCGAAAAAACTGTAATAAAAATAAGTGATGTATGGCTTTCACATGCACTTTGGTGTGTTATGTTGTTATGAGATTCATATGAGCATTGCTTCCTTGTTTAAAAATTTGTAGTACTTTTGCTCCATTTACTATGAACTTTGTGTGCAATGCTGTATCCCAATGCATTCCTTTTGGGAAAAAACAACAACTTTGAAATACTTTTTATCTCCTGGGGCTTAAAAGGTCAGAGGAGCACATAATAAGCTCTTCTCTTGTAGCTTTTTTCAAGTGTTGTGACAAACTACACCTTTGTTGGATGGGGCCTTGGATGAAACAGATGTAAGGGATTGTGTTGGCTTTGGACTTCCAAATGTCCTGTCATATTTAAATGGCTTTTGCCTTATTTTTCCTTTTGACCCCTTTGCTGCTAGAAAGGAGCAAGCTTAAAAACAGAGATACATTATACATTAAGGCTGCTGGTGAACCTCGACAATTGAGTCCCTTGAAACACAGGAATGAACAACATTTTTTCTTACCTCTTTTTTTTGGAACCTCTTTAAGACTTGGGAGATGCACAAATCAGTTTAATGATTTCAGCTGTTCTCTGGCAGTGTGTTACTCTTTTTAAAATAAAATAAAATTAGTTTATATAATCATTATTATTTTTATTAATATGCCAGTGGATAAAAGCCTTGCAGGATCATTACAAATGATTATATTTCTGAACACACACCAATCGCAATGCTCTCAGTTTGTTTTATTTATTTATTGATTTTCTTTATGTTGCATTTGTTGTTTTGACTATAATTACATTTGAGAACTAAAGTTAACAACAGCCATTTTAACCGATCAGCTGCACCTGTTTCTATTATTTAAGCTAAGCAATCGAATGCATCTGATTGTTTCTTGCTGTAATTGTAGCATCTTTCTAGCCACTGTGAGTTTAGATTTATTTCCATCACAGCTTATGTGGGCTTTATGGTTTTACAGCTATGATGGCTTTCATTCTCAGTGTAGTACTCATGCCACAATTTTCTAAACTGTCAGCCGTAAAAAAAGCAAACAGATGTCATATCAGATGTCCTAAATGCAGCTCCATTTGCTGGTCTGTGCTGAAATTGGATTGTCACTTACTGATGGATTTCTATGGCTCCTATCATTAAATGCAGCTCATTGATTGACTTGGAGATGTGCTGCATAAGCAATCAATCCCAAGGGTACATGCTATAGTGTGTCTGTGGAAATGATGAGCAGTTGGGGTTCCATTGTAATTGTTTTGAGGCATGTATAGACACATCGTCTACCCCCCAGGGTCCCACCCCATGGCCCTTGACCTTGGCCAATCAGCCCCAAGCAGACAACCTTCCCTGAACGAGGGCTTCTATGTTCTAATATCACTACTAAAGCTCTCATGCCAGTGGGTCACAGGGTCAGCATTAATGCTCACCAGTATTAATGAGTGACCTTCGGAAAGTGGGAGTGAGGGAGCAGAAACTGCTTGAGGGTAAAGGGGGAGTACAAGAGACTGAGCCAGGGAGGGTGTAGAGAATAGAGCTGAGAACCTGTTTGGCTGAGATAACGGCGGTGGTCATGAAAATATATCCATCACATGGTAGCTAAGCCCCGAGGTGGCATTGTGCACCAGTGCAGGTCTGATGACTTGAAGTGTAGAAACTAGCCAATCTTTGTAAGCAGGGGTAGGCAGCCGAAAACAGGAAACATTTGGTTGAGAGATGGAGGGACGAAAAACACTTGGACGTGCTATTGCTTATTCAAAAGGGTGCCGATCTCTTAAGATAGAAGCCTACCAATCTTTTTGCACATGGGATGCGGCGCATGTGAGATTTCTAATTTAGCCGGTTGAGGAAGCATGGCGAGGCATGCAGCAGATCTGCTGTGGAGAGATAGGGGGAGGAAATACACGATCGAAGAGGTGAAGGCCAGATGTGCATCTGAATATGCTGTAGATTTCCTTTTCAAACATGAAAGAGCTTTATTTTGATTCTAGTTATATTTTGTTGTGTATTATTTAAAACTGTACAATACAGACAAATACAGAGGTGAGACTTCAAATCTGTCCTACTGTATGTTAATGTTGGAATGTAAAATAATTTATTAATTGTTTTTATATTTTTATTTAATATTTAACTCTTAATGTCTTGGCGTAGTTTTTAACATTACATTTGGTTATTACAAATGAATAGGAAATGTAAATACCCTTGTAGAACATTAAGAAATCTAGAACCCTGAGTGTTCTTTAGTTTCCCTCTGAGGAAACTCAAAGTTTTAATGTATAACAATACACCAGTGTTCTGTTCTGTTAACAGTTGCAACCCCATTTGGCATGGTCTGCTTTACCAATGGGGGAAACAAATTAAACTCAAATCATCTCTCTTTTTTCATTTATTTATTTTCCAAATAAACTGTGTTAATGTTTTTTTTATTCATACAAGCCTTGTTAAAGTCTTTCAATTAAAAAAATATTGCAGTTGGACTTCTAGTTTTGGGGAAGTGATAGTTTAGTGATTTGGTTCTCTGATTGGAAGGTAGTAACTTCAAATCCCAGCACCACCAAGCTGCAAATGTACTACAAATGAATTGGTACAAATGAAAGGCTGAGTAGGCCAATGGAGATCACTGAACTCATTGTCAGTTTTATGTTTTGTATGTGCTATGAAACGAGTATGTGATGACATTTTTGTGGTGACATTTTAATGATGGAAGTTACTACTGGAACGGGTGGCAAATTGCAACCATGAAGAGAATCACAGGCTCAGCCACAGTAAGATGTGGCATTCAAGAGATGGTTGATTGGTATTAATGCTCCAAAGTGTGAAAACATTACCATCACCATTACGCCACCTTAAATAGCCTGGATTATTGACACAAAGCTGCTTTGGTCCATTAATTCAACCCTACCATATATCTGCCTCAGCAGAAATCCAGATTATTCAGACAAGGCTACATTTTGGTTCCAGTCTTAAGCTATCCGGTTTTGGGGAGTCTGTGCCCAATGGAGCCTCAGCTTTCTGTTACTGGCTAACAGGAATGAAAAACGATGTGCACCACTGCACCATTCTAAGTAAACCCTAGAGACTGTTGTGTGTGAGAATCCCAGGAGATCAGCAGTACAGAAATTCTCAAACTATCCTGTCTTGCACCAACAATCATACCACAGTCAAAATCACTGAGTTCACATTACCTGAAGCTGCTATAAGATTGGCTTCTTCAATAACTGCACGAATGAGTAGGCGAACAGGTGTTCCTAATAAAGTGCCAAGCGAATGTATACATGTGTGAAAAAAAAACATCAAATGTCTCTGTTACTGATATCTAGAATATAGCCAAAAATGAAGGTTTTAGCTTTGGCCATTTTTTTTTCTCCTGCTTGTTATATACTTTCACATCACTGCTTTTTGAAATAATTTATGCCTTCAGAGATCATGTTAGGGAAATGAGGAGGCAGTTTAGGCATCTGCCTGAATAAGATGCTTTAATTGCTAGCTTGCTGGCTGTGTGCTTTTTCTCATGCAAGTCATGCTGAGATCAAGTTTCTGGATATGCGCCATAGCAAAATGGACATGCGCTTAATAGATTCATTTTATAAAATGGTATAAATAGCACCTGTCAAATGGTCTATGATGCACATGTGGCATCGCTGACATGGTGGAGATGACCGTACAAAAAAGTTCTAATGATTGAATACAAATAAACCTATTAGAAAAGTAGCCAACAAAACCAAATTATCAGTTTGTTTGTTTTTTGACAGACATGTGAGAGCAGATAAATTGAACAGGTAGAGTCAAGAGGCATGTGTGATTGAACTAACATTTCCCTCAGGTGAAGAGAGATGGGGTGAGGCTGATGTGAGGATCAAAGTGATTACACTTTTTCTTATTGTAAGCTTTATATAAAAATAATTCTTTGATAATGTATCACTAATATCATTTCTTTCGGTGAATAGAATAGGTTTCAAATGTGGATGGAGATGCAACGTTAAGATGACAATAATATACTGTAGGAATGATATAAAAATGACTAAAGAGTCTTCATCTAATTTCTGATTTAAAAAGTGTCTTCGAATGATCATAAAATCTTCGAAAAAGTAAACAAAGGATCTATTTCTGCTAAGGCCTAGTGAATGAGTGGCAAATAAAAGTATCAGGATCATGACTAGGGGCTAGATTACCCACCAGCCACTGCACTTCCTTGTTTGACACGTCACTGATCACACACACTCGTTCATGCTCACTGCCAGTTACCACTTGTATATAGTGTCACCCTACCAAACACCATTTGTTTCTGTTTTCTTGTCAATGTGTTTTAAGTGTATAAAGAAAATAAATGGCTGTGAATTTGTGCCATTACATGACAAAAAGGCTTGCACGATGTTGATTTCATGGATGTCTTATTTAAAAAGATTTATTTAGTAATTCAAATTAATTAAAAGACAGTGTAGTAAAGACTGCAAAAGTAAAGCTAAGTAGTAAAGCTCCCCTGACTCTGTGCCATACTACACCATATGGACCAAAGTGGACACCTGACCTTAAGATTTGTATGTGCTTTTTGAACATCCTATTCCAAATTTAGCCTCCATTTGCTGTTATAATAACCTCCAATCTTCATTTTGGAGTGTGGTTGTGGATATTTGTGCTCATTTAGCCACAAGGTTGTTGGTAAAGTCAGATACTGATTGAGAGTGAGGAGGCCTGGGTGCAGTCAGTGTTCCTATATATCCAAAAGGTGTTTAATTAGATTGAGATCAGAGCAGACCCGTTAAGATCTTTCTCTTAGATATCTTCATGCAGCTGGCTTTGTGCACAGGCCATTGTCATGCTGCAACAGGGCCATTTGGGTCTTCTAATTCACATAAAGGGGATTTATTATTGCTATAGCATCCAAAGACATCCTATGCAATAAGTGTACAGCAAACTTTGTGGTAAATTCTGTGTATTTCTGTAAAAGTACTGTAGTCGATTTCTTTATTTGCTTTGTTTAAGGTTTCGTATGGTGCTTGGAGTCTGTTCTTACAAATGGTTGTAAGACGTTCTTACATCTTTTCACATGATATACAAGATTTCCTGTATGGGCATACATATGTGTAAGGTATGAAAGCAGATTTTTTTAACACCTATCAAAATAAATCATTTTAATCCTGGAAAAAGATCTTTATTATTGGAACATTTCTACATTTAAAGCTTGTTTCTGATCTGCTGCTTTGTTACAATAAAATAATAAATGAAATAAAATATGATACATTCCAGAAAGGTATATTGTGACATAATCCATCAGGATATCAATAGTATGCAATCATATTGCCCACCCCTACTTATGACATAATTGACTTTAATGTGCAGCCTTCAATTGCCCTCTTTTAGTCTTCATGCTTTTAATTCGAAGGTTCTTCCCCAGGTGCTCCCATCCATTCTGAATACGGATGCATCATGTGCACTTTAAACTGAAGTACAGTATACATTATTCATATGGCAGCACAAAAATCTTTGTAGTAAATGTTTCTGCACGAGGAAAATGTCAACACATGTGGACAAAGAATGAATCTGGTGGCATATAGGTGCTGAACCAACTTTGATTAGGTGGAGCAAAGCGTCTGGCTTGAGTCACATTCCTCCTGTCTCCTGTTTCACACCCTGTCTGTTTCAGCTCCCGTATGATGTGATAGGAGTTGACCATTTTGATATGCAAAAACATGGAAATCTCAACTTGGGAAAAGAAAATGCATGGCGTAAATGTCAACTTGTAAAAGATGCCTCGGTTCAAGATTCAAATGAATTGTCAAAAGCCGCTATGTCACATCAAATGAAGTTTGTTGCAATTTTGTGTAAGGAGCAGCTGTTGTTTGCGTTGCAGCCGTCTTGTGTTTTGTGAAACAGGATGAAACTTCAATGCATCAAAACAAAACCTGTATTAAATCAGCCAAGTGTCATTTATGTAGACACCCTGCAAACCGCATATACTGTATGTAACACATATAGGACCATATGTATATATGTGTCAGGAAGCTCAGCGCAAATCACTGCTTTATGCGGCTTGCAATTCATCTGAAATAAATGCTCAATTTACCAAGGGTGTATCTCGTCACACAAATCGCTTCTGAAGCCATCTGCTAAATGCAATCTGCCTGAAGCACACACCGCATTTTAAAAGCTGCATTGAAATGATGGAAATGGTCAAACATAGAGCTGTCAAAAAGAAAACTTTAAAAAGAAGAATTACAGGTTCCATAACCAAAACAATGTATTAATAAAGTGTGTGTGTGTGTGTGTGTGTGTGTGTGTGTGTGTGTGTGTGTGTGTGTGTGTGTGTGTGTGGTGGGGGCAGTAATAATATGGTTGATCTGCCGTTTATGTAAACTGTGGTATCAGTGTCAAACTCCAAGCTCCAGACTAATTTGCTGCTTACAAACACGTCCACCCTGCACTCAAACATGCACTCACCTGGACCCACATTATATAAGCACACACAAACACTTCCTCAGAGTGGAGTAATACTTGTTTTTGTATCTGCTATGTTTTGATCTTTAAATGTGAGATTCTGGTTTTTGTTCTGTTCGGTACTTGAGATTTGCCCAGTTTTGTCATCTCTGCTACCTGACACCATTACTGGAAAATTGTATTACAAAAAAATATATAAAATAACAAAATAAATAGAACATGTCTTTAATTTTAATAGATTGTTCTTTTAATAAAATAAATAATAAAAATAAAATGGAAAATGCTCTAAATATTCTTAACACACAATTTTGAAGTCTCATATGCAAATGTATTAATGTAATAAAATGTAAATATTAAATGTCACCATCATTTAAATACAGGCACACCCACAGCTATCTATCATCAATTATTTAGATTGCTGATTGGTAATTGTTTAGTGAAAGTGATTACTTGTTTGATGTGAATCAATGAAACATTTTATCCTGCCCAACTGGCGCCAACAGAGGTGTGATGTAATGTATCGCATTCAAACTCAAAGGTAAAGCAAAATGAATGAATAAACAAATTAGTGACAGTTTAATTTGTTATTTATGTGAGCTATTTCTATTTCCTTAATGTTGGAATGTCATCCACTAGGGCAGGGGTGGCCAACCCGCGGCTCGCGAGCCGCATGCGCCTCTTTGGCTGGTTTCATGCGGCTCTTACGTTCATATCGATTTTTGTGTGTTTGATTTTTAATGTGCGTGTTCGCTTTGCTTACGTTCAATACGGTATTTTTAAGACTTAAATGAACTTGCCCCTACTGGGAAACTTTGCGGTATATCAGACATTGGCATGAGGCCAATCATAAATTACAGGGATGCACCGAGAATTTTTTCGGAAATACCTCAATCACCGAAACAACACGGCAGAAACACAATTGTAATGACGCAATAAAAAAGCGCAGCAGCACACGGTTATCTGGATAAGAGCAACATGTCTGCGGTGTGCGGATAGCGATTTGCAAAACATGCAATGCTGAAATTTCAAGAGGGGGTGTATCTGCAAAGAGTTTCTCCAAGTCGGGTTTAATTTATCACCTGAAATCCAAACATCCCGATTGCCTTCTAAATATAAGAAGAACGCGGCGCAGAAAATTAAAGTCAATCCGAGCATGCGCACTCCGTCTGTAGAGGACGTTTTTGAAAAGGCAGGAAAGTTTTCCAGTGATGGTGCCAAGGCAAAAGGCATAACACAAAAAATAATGGATTTCATTGCCATTTGAATTGAATTTTCATTTCGGTGCATCCCTAAAATATTATCGTTGGTGTGGCCCTCTGACACAATTCAGGTTTCTCATGTGGCCCCTTGTAAAAATTAATTGCCCACCCCTGCGGTATATTCATCTCACGCGCATGCGCATTTGACGAAAATACCGTATCAAACTCAAGCGAAGTGAACACGCACATAAAAAAAAAAACACACACAAAGTCTGTGTTTTCTACCCTGAAACACGTGAAATCAAAGCATCGATCTGTTCTGACTGACACACGTGTGAAAGAATTGCTTCGAGTGGCAACAACGGAATACGAGACAGATTTGAAGGGGATTGTTCAAGGCAAGGAATGCCAAAAGTCCCACTAAGTAACATGCATAGTAAAAGAAAACCGCTATTGTAAATTATTATATTTTTGTTTGTGGACTTGGTTAAACAGAGTTTGTGTGTGAGAGACAGTGCACACAATGTTCATTGTTGAAAATGACTGTCCTGTGGTCTTAGAACTGTAGGAGTCAATTTCTGTCATTATGTTGGTGTGTGACATTTACAATAAATCTGGCTGAGCAGAGGTGTGTGTGTGTGTGTGTGTGTGTGTGTGTGTGTGTGTGTAAGAGGAAGGGGTCCAAATACATATACACACTTAAGCAACACAGACCCTAGTGCAGGGGTGGCCAACCAGTCAGAGACCGAGAGCCACATTTTTGACCGTATTACCGCAAAGAGCCACATCATACACATGGGCACACATGAACATCACCCATGTGATGTTCATGTGTGCCCATGTGTATGATGTGGCTCTTTGCGGTAATACGGTCAAAAATGCACCCCTGCACTAGGGTCTGTGTTGCTTAAGTGTGTATATGTATTTGGACCCCAATGGTAGAAGTTTGTGAGCTTAGAGCAACTCACATAGCACTAATTTACACATGTGTTTGGAGGGCAACAAAACCACAGCCACGGGTAATTACCCAAAGCTTGGTAGCCTACATTTAACAGAATAAGTAATTAGCCTCACTTCTCATTTCTGCACTTTTTGTAGAGTGCATATGTATGAGAGGTTGAAGTGCACTCTGTGTGTTGCCGTGTGCACAATGCAAAAATTGTCAAGCTTGTATGACTATTTTGTATATACTGTAGCACGCTAGGTTTATAGGCAGAATACAGCCTAATTATGCCTGAAAATGGGCACAAAACAGCTTAATCTTTCTTACCTATTCTCTCTTTTACACACACACACACACACACACACACACACACACACACACACACACAAATATACATATCCAGAATTACAAAGCAGCCCAGAGGGCAAGCGCTACATGTTTTCTTTCTCCACTGCCTGCTTTAGACTTTTTCATATCTTTATTATACACAATTAGCCCTCCCAAAGAGACCTACACACACACACACACACACACACACACACACACACACACACACACACACACGGAGAAATTATCTGTAATTACCACATGGGATATTTTCTGTGTTGCAACCACAACATCCTCCTTAAAAATAGATAATCACAGCATTGCCAACATTCTCTTTTCATCAGCTGTCAAAAGTGACCTATATTCTGCCTCATTGTTTGACCCCAACCCCCAAAAAAAAAAAAAAACAGTTTTGCTCAACAGGTCTTACATAACCACTGGCCTTGATTTCCACCATGCCAGGCAGGCAAAAATAGCACCTTCTCCAAACATCACACAGCAGGAAACAGTGTTTTGATGAATTTATGTTACAAATTATGACAGAATGCTGAAAGGTTTGTTGTGGTAATGTCAAACACTGAATACGATTATTCACTACAAATATTGGATTTTTTCCCTTCAAACATTGTTTTTAGCCTTCACTTGTGTTTATTTTTCAACCTGACTTCTTCTCTTTATATTCTGACAATACAAAAGATAAAATTCATAATTTACCTAGTTGATTGAGCCGATTTATACCTAGCATTGAGATTAAAAACTAGGAGCAGATAACTGGTGCATTTAATTTATAGATATATTAGGACTTAACTTTATTAACTGTAATTATCTAACATAATCAGTAATAACCACAGTATACCCTGTGCTAGCCAAGTAGCTGAGATTGGATAAAGTTACTGGATTTGTGAGATTATTCTATATAATATATATAAATTTACAATGTGGACAAAATATATTTCAGCATCATCGCTTGCAGCTAGCATGCAGTTTCCTGGGTACAGTACATATTCTTACATTCTTATATATTTGGAAAAATATATGTTTTACTTACTGTTGTTTTTAATTTGTGTTTTGCAAATAAATACCATCCACAAAAAAAAAAAAAAGTTTGATTAATCAAGGGAGAAAAATTGTATGAAGGAAATTTGACCCGAATCTGCTTATCACAATGTGAGAATGTAGCAACCAAATAAATTATCACCAGAAAGGAGCCCCATTTTACTACACTGTGGGGTTTAAATCACACAGGATACTCAAGGATGGATGAACATACCAGATGATCATAAAAAAGGGCATCTTCCCAATTAGCAAATGAGGTCGTTGTAAAGTTGAGGCATAAATTGCAGGTTGTGCCGACATATGGGTGCTATCATTTACATTTAATAAATCCTGTCTCTGAATGTTCTGTAAAGGCAAAACATGTGTGTGGCATTTGTTGAAAATGGGACTATTTCATTAATAATTTGACTTTTTTTTAAAAACTGCTGATCTGTTGGGATTTTCACACAAAAGCCTCAAGATTTTATACAGAATGCTATTAAAATATAGCGTCCACTGAGCAGCAGGTCTGCTTGTGAAAATGCCTTGTCTATTAGCAGAAAGACCAGGCTGGTACAAGCTGACAGGAAGACTACTATAACTCAAATGAACAAATAACAATAAGTCTAGGCTAATAAGTAGAAAAATAGGCTACAACAGAAATGACCAAATTGGATCCACTTTGGTCAGCTAGGAACAGGAATCTGAAGCTACAGTGGGCATGGGTTCTCTTAAACAATCAAAAAACTTTCTGTGGTGGTTTTCCATACATTATGACCTCATAACATTATCAGTGGCAAAGTGAATAGCATTGATTATCTCTTAATCATGGCACCTGTTAGTGGGTGGGATAAATTAGGCAGCAAATTTTAACCTCAAAGTTGATGTGTTACAAGCAGGAAAAATGGGCAAGCATAAGGATTCGAGCGAGTTTAACAAGGCAAAATTGGGATGGCTAGACAACTGGGTCAGAGCATCTCCAAAACTGCAGATCTTGTGGTTTGTTTAGTATCTATCAAAAATTTGCTCATGGAAGGAACAGTGGTGAATCCGGCGACAGGTTCATGGGCGGTCAAGGCTTATTAATGCACATGGGGGGCGAAGACTGGTCCGTGTGGTCCGATCCAACAGAATTGCTGAATAAGTTAATGCTGTTAATGCTAAACAGATCAGGACTGTTTTGGCAGTTAAAGAAGGGCCAACAGAAAATAAAGCAGGTGGTTCAGCACGTTATGCCTGATCAGTGTATTATTGTCAAGCTACGGTGCTTTTTATTAAATAAAACGTTAAAATAATAATAATATTAATAATAACAATAATAATTAACAGTAATCTGGTCAGTATGAACCAGTTTGTTTTGACTGGTCAATCTTTATGTGTTATGTTGCATGACTGATGTAGCACACTGGAAAAATTCCTCAACCCGTTTTGCAGTTTCAGATTAACCAAGTTTTTTTTTAAAAACTCAGCCCCTTTTGCACAATGACTGGCTGACACTTTTTTTAATGGAGTTGTTTAACTATTCCATTCCTCAGCTCACTGTTACACCACATGGCTCTGCTGAAATGTTCCACACAGTTCAAAGCCACTTGCTCTGAAGCTGTTTGACAGAACAGAGCAGAACAGGTGTGCTACTAACCATGCTGCCCGAGTTCATTCAGAAATACAGAGAAAGAGGTGCGAGTTGACAGGACCTCAGCTAAAGCATTAATGAACTTCCTAGGCGATCTGTTTCATTTAGCTTCACTGTCCTGTAGAATAATTACAGTACAAGTGCGCCTGCATTCTGTGCACTTGGCCTAAAGATGTGTATAATTGCAATAAATGTGTGTAGTCTTACACTACACATGCACCGTGAGGTGTACTGCAAATGTCTTCTTGTTTTCTACATTTTGACCATGAAAGTAGGTTATGTCCAATAACCAAATAAATATCCATATATAAAAAACTCATTTCATAAGACAACATTTCTCTTTCATTCTCCTTCTTGCCAGTCTCCTTCTGCTCATAATGTCAGAGTTTCTTTCTCCCCCTCCTCCCTCAATCACTTTCAGTGCATAAACAGAGCCTGCAGTCAGAGTATTCTCTGATCAAAGGGACAAATCTATCCCCAAGCAATCAGGTTGCTGAGCTAGCCGTGGCTGCTGACAACTCGCTGGCTCTTTGATCAGAAATACATCATCTTCAGCAGCATTGCCTGGCTTTGTCTGGGGCCAGGAAATAGGGGAAGTGATAGCTCGCACTTGGTTCTCTTCCTCGCTCTCTACTGCTCTTGTCAGCCAAGATGAAAGCTACCCCAATTACAAGTGAAAATAACCCCCTCAAAATCAGCACGCTCAGGGAGTAGCCATATCTCCGCGTTAGCGCCGAAACCCCCATGTATGTAACAGAGTTGAAAATCGCCCTCATTTTTATTATTATTATTTTTTTACTTTTTTTCTTCCCCATGATCTTCAAAATTGGCCATATGTCAAAAATACTGTTGTTTGCCAGAGCAATCTTAGGTGAGATAAGCCCTCTGTGAACTTTTTGTACTTTTTGGGCTTCGTTTCTGAAACTGTGTTTTTGAACCTGGCATGTCAGCTCACACAAACATTTTAGCATTCCCCTACCAGCAAGCCTGCGCACTCGTTTTTTTTTTTTTTTTTGCTCAGGAGAAGCGAGAAGCTGGAGACAGAGCAAAAATGTTTTTTTATCACAAATCCCACAAGGCTTATGTTTTATGATCTTTCTCTCTCCAACTCCTGGAATACACATCATGCCCTGCATCACGTCAGTGCTCCTGATGAGATGAAAACATTCAAACTCGCTTATTCCACGTTGAATGCTTTAAGTGTCTCAGCGACGTCACCCGCCATGACCTCAGAGACAAACTCGAATTGAACATGCACTGCAGCTCACCGAGTTTCTATTCTTACACTGAAGTCTTTTAGATGTCAAATAATACTTTACTTAAAAATTCATTTTTTGCACACTGTTGTATTTACATCTTTTGACAGCATACTGATGCACATGCTGATGTACTGTCTCACATTTCCAGGGTTTCCAGTTTCATCCTGAGCTTGGATTACTGTCTATGTTCTGCAGGTTCTCTTATCTTTACATTGGTTTACCCAGTGTTTTCAGGCTTCCTCCTTTCTCTCTAAAATATGGCATTTAAAGGATCAGCTACACTCAATTGCTTGATAAAAAGTGTGTGTGATGGAACCGGTCCAGTCTGTGATATATTCCTACCTTGTACCCAGTGTGTCTGGGACAGACTCCAAGATCTACAGCAATTCTGACAACGATGAAGTGCTTACTAAAGATAAATGAATCAAAGTTTTGTTCATCCATAAGTCGATTTATTTTCTTATCACATTTACAGAATTCAACTACATGGGTCAAAAGTGGTTTTCCACAAAGGACAAAGCCTTTGTATGGATTTCATACAATTTCTAAAACTCCGGATATTGATATTAAAACCCAGATAGTGCAGATCAATCCTCTCAAACAGTCTTTCAGAAGTGAAAATTATACCTGATGCAAAAATAGAAAACCACAAACCATCACTTAATGGCTTGAGTCTGGCTCTGGCAGGCTGTAGCGTATCTGGTTTCTGTGTGAAATAGTCAGCCTTGTCAGTCAGTGTGCTCTTCCAGCAATTACACACCTGTCTTGTGTCACCTGTCTGATTTGGGCTTCTGCAGCTATTAAGGGGCTTCAAATGGAGCCAGTCTTGTTTGGAGTGCACAGAGGTTACGATACGGAACAGTGAGCAAGGAGCACAACTTAAGTGTGAATAGGGGCCATGGCAGGCTGGAATTGCTGTGTGTGTGTGTGTGTGTGTGTGTGTGTGTGTGTGAGAGAGAGAGAGAGAGAGAGAGAGAGAGAGAGAGAGAGAGAAAGAGAGAGAGAAAGAAAAAGAGAGTATATCTATCTATCTATCTATCTATCTGTCTGTCTGTCTGTCTGTCTGTCTGTCTGTCTGTCTGTCTGTCTGTCTGTCCGTCCGTGTGTGTGTGTGTGTGTGTGTGTGTGTGTGTGTGTGTGTGTGTGTGTGTGTGTGTGTGCGTTCATTTTGTTTTCCACTTGCCAATTGCCAAAATAGTTTTTTTTGGTTATCGTGGTTGAGTGCTAATTTTCTAGTGTTCCCCTCCACCTGCAGTTTTCCTCCATCAGCTTTTGCATGAGCCTGATTTAAATCTATGAAATGTGTCTTACTATGATAATCAATCATAAGAAATGACAAATATTATGCTAATAGTTACAAGCTCTTACTTTTTTAACTGCATTTTTTAAGTTTTTTTTTTAAGTTGGATATAGTCAAAGACCAACTACCAATTTCATTAAAAGGAAAAAATCAGCTTTTAATATTTGAATCAAAATGAATAAATATAGTGAACATAGGCAGATAGTAATGTGTTATAATGTATATTGTTGTTTTATTGCATTCCACAGTCCCAGCTTCACAGACTTATAACTCTTTCACTGCATATACAGTACACACCACACTATCCATATTTGACACACAATACATATACAGTATGCAGTAAAAATGTCATTTCGGGTACAGTATACTTGTGATATATCCATGTGCACATCCATACTAATACAACAAATAATATTTTACCACATTTTTTTTTCTACCTACAATACCACATAATATGGTTATAGCCTCTTTTCCTATATACCGCTTTTCTTTGGTCCAAAGCAGTGCATGTAAATGTTTCATTCTCTGTCCATTAAATATGTGTATTGAATCAGATTCTGAGCCTCAAGCATTCAGTTGTAACTGCTGTTCATGTTCACATTATAGGTTGCAGTTTAATATTGTATAACAGGTGCTTCTCAGTGTTAAAAGCATAAAGACAATAACTGAATCTGGGTCACTTCCCAGCACTAGAGCCATCACATCGGTGCAGTTCTATATAATGTCAGATATTTCAAGTATTAATGAGAGAAATACATCTTTAAGGGCAAATGTTTGTCAAATTAAATTACAAACATTAAGGGAAAAAAGTTTTAGCTGCCTTCTGGGAAGATAGGACTGCTATGCCGTTTAGCCACTCTTGATAAAAAGCCAACACATCTTGGCAGAAGACCTCCTGGAACTTGTTGATGAAGTTTTATTTGTAGCTGTTTCTCCATATTACCATAAGCTCAGACTATTTGCTGAATATGGGCCAAATTGCAGATTCAAGCAAACAACCCAAATTTTTATTTTAACTCTCGCAGCAACAGATGATCAAAATACCCACTAAACTAAACTGATATATCAACAGTAACAGCTTAATTCTGATCAAGGTCATAGTGGGTCAAACACTTATTCACCCATATGGGAAGATTACTCTAGATAATATGCCCCCTTTTGGACAGTGAAAAAACAAACAAGAAAAACTCCATTGTAAATTAAGCTTGGGATCAAACCTGGCTTCCCAGTACTGACCTGTAGGCTACCATGACACTGTTACAAGGACCAAATCATCTAAAAAAAAAAAAAAAAAAAAAAAAAAAAAAAATTATATATATATATATATATATATATATATATATATATATATATATATATATATATATATATATAAAACATAAAACAACAAATTTACTTCGATACATTTTGAATTGTCATGGATTAAAATGCAGATTCTGTGTAAAAAACATAAAAAACTAAAACAAACAAACAAAAAAAACCCAACACCAATTAGGCAAAACATACATTTTTGAAACAAGACATCTACAATTTGACTGCATGTCAGCACTAATCCTGGTCAACAAAAGCAAGCCGATTAAGGTACATAGTGTGCTTAAACACAGGTACTTATTAAGTAAAAACTTGTCACAGGTGCAAACAGTAATGTGACATTAAACAAGTGGTGCAGTGGCTGATGGGAAACGTAGTTCGTGTGCGTCTAGCTAGCTTGCTGTATCACAGCTGCAAATCACAAAACATAAACACACTAAGAAATGTTTGAAATCATGCACACAATTCTATCATGGTCTTCTTATTATGGCCAGAGCTGCAAAAAATGACCTCCTCATATCACTATTCCTGAACCCATCACTCTTGGATTCATTGCTGTATTGTATTTATTTATTTTTTATCATACAAACAGACAAATAATGAAACAAATGAAATAAATACATTATAAAAACAATAAAAGAATGCAGACAACAGTGAATAAATAAAAAAAGTCTATGAAGGAGAACATTTGAATTTGGATATTAATCAAATAAATCAAGTACATGAATAAAGAATATCTAAAAATATAAATACAACAATTTCCCAATTAATAATAAACAAAAACAAAAAATGAATGAATTAACAAACTATTAACATTAACTATTAACAAAAATATTTGTATTTTATTCATTCATTCATTTAAGTATTTCTTTTTTCTTTTTTTTTTTTAATTTAGTGAAAATTGGTCCACTGCACCCCCCAATTCATAGTATACAAAAATGGACTCTGAAAAAAGTGTCACTAAATAGTGGAAAGACGATGTTTTAAAAACATTTGTATACAGAAAATGTCAGTTACTGTTTTGCAAAGCTGACAGAAATATGCTTTCTCTCAAGAGACGAAGTATCCTGTTTATCTGGCACTGGCTGGTAAACAGGCTTTTCTCTGACCTAATAACATATTCCTCAGTTTTCTTCTCTTCCAGATAGGTTTCTATTTGTGAAAAGCCTGCAGTCTAAACAGGCAACAGTAAGGCTTGAGTGAAAATAAATTCCCCAACCTCTTTTTTATTAGAGAACTCCTGACGCTGCTTTTGTCCTGAAACTTATCGCAAAAGCTTTGCATACTTAATATGTGTGTAAATTCTACCAGATGGTTTTTACTGGAACGTTTGTTCCCTATGCTGAGTCTTTGTTCTGAATGTTTGGGAGAGTGGGAAAAAAACCCTTGTCAGTGAATTGAAAGCCATTGATAACACACCAGCAGTCAGTTCCAGTGCTGAGTACACAGCAGCTCAACTGTCAGATTTGCAGTACTATGGGAAAGTACTAGAGGTACATTTGCTAGATTTTTTTTTTGTCTTGTTGAGATTTAAATAAGCTTAAAGATTACTTCAGGGCCTTTAAATGCAAATTTGGCAGAGGTCATAAAACTGGGACTGGTACATACCAACTTTCTCATTTTGTAGATTAGAGGTTTTATGTGATATATGATATTGAATTTAAGCTCTTTAGTACAAGGAATGTAAAGCTTCTGTCTTATGATATTTGATGTACGTGACAAGGTCAGCAGAAGAGTTCATGCTGGCTAGATGCATTTGTATAGATGCTTCTGTTTGCACATGTATGTACATGTCACAGCAGTGGCTCCTAGCCAGGAGCATTGTTGGGAAAGGATGACATGAATAACAAACATAGCCACGAACTAAATTGAATCGAAAAGCTAGTGCATGTAATTTTTTTTACTTTGTGGCACAGTCAAGCGCATGCCATTTTTCAGCTTGCAATCTTGCAGCTCATTTCAAGCTGTTTTTTTTTTTGCATGTGTTTAACACAGTAAGTGTGTTATTTGCAGAAAAGCTAATACAATTAACCGGGGTTGCCAGGTTTTTAGCAACATTTCCATTCAAAACAACACAAAGAAAATTAGCTCCATTTTCTTTCCTCTTTTTTATGTTTTGTTGTTGTTTTTAAATGGGAAAACAATGTCAAAGTGGTGCACATACCTTTCTCATGTGTAGGTACTGTCCAGTTAATCTCAATTGGCCTCTCTTAATCTTTGTAATATCTTTTAAAATTAGTTCCACAAATCATAGAAACACTGCCAGGAATCTGGGAATTAGTTTTGATTTAATGCCACTTATTGAATATAAAGCAATATCTTCTGCGCTGCAAATTACAAGTTCCATTTGGTTAAAACAAAAATATGACACTGTCCTGTCCTCTTTCAGTGAAAATGTTTGAAGAGCAAGCATAAGGCAGCATAATATGTGCCCCATTAGAGCTAAATTGCAAAGTGAGCTGGCAGCCCCATGTTTGCATAACATCTAGTACAGCAAGCAAATCAATGGAACATCAATTATTGGCTTGTATCTGCCAATAGGAACATTTGTAAATTGTTGGTCAGTCAAATAGGTTATTAGTATTTCAGCAGAATTTAAAATACATAGAGTGGCGAATGAGGACTTTATAAAGATCCATTTGTTCATTTGTTGAATGGCTGATTTGTATTGCTTATATAACCTGTCCCTGAGGATGACCCACCACTGACGCTTTATCAGTTTTGCTTATCTCTCATCCTTCCAGAACTGAGGGATGACTAATTGCATTGAGAGCCCCAGACATTTTTGTAGTCCGCAAACACGCAAACAAAATAAATACTGGTGTAAGCTACTTGAATTTATCAGCTGCTCTTTGCCACAGTAGATGTTTAAATCAGCTTTGAAATATTGGGTCTGATGACAGTCCAAGGCCTTCCGGCAGTGCATTGTTGTTTCAACATAAAAAAAAAAAAAAGCCTGGCCTGTTGATGCAGTACTGTTTCACTGGCACCACTTCATGACTAAATAATTACCAAAGGCTATTATGTGCATATTCCTGAGGCAGGGGAGGCCGTGTCCCTGCAGCCTGAAAGGGCTAAACAGAGCCAAATGTTTTCTCAGAAGGAAATGCTTTGTCTGTATACACCTGTTTCCTGTTTTAAACCCAGAATATATTGCCAATACATTGATGAGAAAGAAAGAATAGATGATTGCATGTTATGTACAATGTAATTAATGGGAACGCATACAAACAAATCTGGACCTGCCTCGAAGTCCTGGGAGTTCAAGGAATATTTAAATAAAGAATATTTAAATAAAGGGACTGGAAAGGATTTTCTTACTGTGCAACAGGAATGAAAAAGTAATCCAGTAAACCACATTGCATGTTCACTACATGTCGACTGAGCTATGCATGTGTGCTGCAGATGTTTACAGACTTCCAGTTTAAAGTCAGGACTTTTGACACATCCTGGTGCTGAAACAGAGGCTCCTGGCAGCGTCGCAGCATGTCCAGCCAGCTGTACATGGCGTGTTGTGTTTGCTGTCACCTTCATTTCTCTAGGGCTTGATGCGGGGAGCCTTGGGACTTTGGGGTTCCTGTGAGAGTGAACAGATGTCACATGGCCTTCTGCCCGTGCTCAGTCTGCTCACTCTTTGCGGTGACAGGTAGCGTGTCCTTTCTGAAGTGCTACACTGGAGACGTGTCGCGTTTTGTCCCTCGTGGAACAAGAGGACGACACATGAAAAAAGAGAACTGGTTAGAAGGGAAAAATGTCAAAGTTTGATTTTAATTCTTGAAATATTAAAGCGACATAACATTTTCATTTTTATATAGGTGCAAATTGACAAATAAATGTGTGGAATTGCTTGAGTTAATCAATACCAGTCATGCTGAATTCCAGTTTTGTCATGGTTAAGGATTACGTAGTAGGATCTGTTGTGTATTTAAGCTTGGGCAGGTATAAGCATTGTATTTTCCTTTGCAAAGTAATGCAGCCACACAATACTGTTTATTTAGATCAAGGAAATGTAGCAGCTGCTGTATGGCTGCACACTGTAAAGAACTTTCCTATAAAACGGAAGGATCAATGTAACTCTTAGCTATAATCTTTTCCAAAGCTGACATTAGAGGTCGATGAAAGGTGACAGCAAATAAATGTATCTGTCAGCATTCCTGGCTTAGTGACTCATTATGCACACATGTTATATATACATGCATGCACACATTCACACACATGCACACACACGTTTTTTTTTTCCTTTATCTTCTGAAATTATTTCCCAACATCATTGAAATGTCTCACACATAGACCTTCCCTTCACATTAACATTAATGCAGCTAATTAAGGCCATGCCTACATGCAAATCTGAGCATTTTAAACATAACCCCAATGCATTTGCTCATTGGTTTCATTTGTTTGCACAGGTGTGAGAACACCAGTTTTGGTGGATAAAATAAATACCTTGCTAGGATGATCTTGGTTCAGTTCCAAATGAACTCTAGGTTTCATTGCAGTGAGAAAGCAATTCGACACTGAATTGGCCTGAGTGCAGGAAGTCAACCAAATGTGACATGAATTGTGAGTATTTGTGGAGGGTTATTCAGTATTATTTCTGCAGTTAACCGAATAAGCCAAATGACAGAGCTGTAAAAAAAAATTTCTTTTGGCTTCTCCCGTTAGGGGTCGCCACAGCAGATCCTCCGCATGTTTGATTTGGCACATGTTTTTACGCCGGATGCCTTCCTTACGCAACCCTACCCATTTATCCGGGCTTGGGAGTGGCTGGGGTTGGTTCCCTGACCGGGCTGCAGCGTTGAAAGCGCCGCATCCTAACCACTGGACCACCAGGGACCTGTATTACTGCAAAAATGTGTTATGCAGTGGGTATTTGGACCAGTCAACCTAAATAAAAAATGAACCTCAGATGCATACACAAAATGTTATATATAATAATTTATAAATAATTAGAAATTATAAAAGAACTATCACCAAATCTTTTGAGCACTGGCTCTGTGTTCTTTAAGTTAGGAAATAAAAAATTCTGACCTCTATATTTCTGATTAGTGAATAAGTTTGACAAGTATTTACAGCTACACACAGCTCTTGGGCCAGGTTATTAATTTATATTTTTATGTCTTTTGTTTTATGTTCTGGTGTTGCAAGCAGTTTTCACAAGTGTACAATATTATATATTGTGATCCCTATGAGGATTTTGGTCTTTTCCCACATACACCTGCTGTGACTATGTAGTACGTTATGCTCTATGATAAACTTCAAAGCTATGACAAACTAAAACAAAAAAATAATAATAACTGTCACTAATAGCATCAGCATAAAAAATAATGCTAAATAGCCTTTGTTAATGTCCTGACATTTCAAGTATGTTTTTTTGACATACCAACTCTCTTTTCTGACTCTCTTATTCCACTGTGGAATCTTGGACTCACATGGACATTTCAATTGACATCACTTCTTAATGTGGCATCATTCTGGCAGAACTGGAAGAACAGCTTGCATACTTTATGTACATGGTTGTGGTTACAGCTTATCTCTGTTTGACCGCAAGAAGCAACTGATCTTCTGTTGAGTTCATTGCTTCCATTGCTTAAATCGCTGAAATGCAAGAAAGTGGCACTTTAAAGCAGAATAAACACTTGATTACTTCAGGAAAGTAATTGCTTTGCTTAATCTGTTGCTGTTCAATGTCATTCGATTACACTGTTAACCAGAATTAATTACTGTTCCTGCAGCATTTGGAGAACCATTGCTTGTTCCAGTGAGCAATTAGTGATGTCCTGAATTGAGCAAAACATTTTCTTATGGCATACTACTGTGCGAACTGTGCATTTGACCAAAACTTAAGATGCACAGTAATCTGAGCTATAATCAACACTTTTCCATCTGTGTTTGAGTTGATTTGCCTTTTAATAGATTCGGTTATTTCAAGAATAGGGCGTTGCACTAAATGTTAGGGACGTATCCACTAAGCCTTCGTGGGGGCCTCGTAAAAATGCCTCTTAGGATTTTAAAAATAATGGTTGTCACTGGTGCAAACAGGCAAGGCCCCATCCCAAACCATTTCCTTATGTGCTTGGCTAATGACATCTTCATAGGGAAGGCACTTCTACACTGGCTAATCTCATACAAGAGGGCATGGTCCGAGTCAGCACGCAGAGCCCCAGCCACCTAATATAAACCGGCTTTCAATTTCTCTTCTATACCATTATCAGCAAGCAGAGAGAATAGAGCAAAAGTAAATTAATGGCTAGGAGATTTATTTGTTTGGTGTAATATGGACTGTAAAACAGTAAGAGCTCTGCCGGCCCTCGCAGGTCCGCTGCCCCTGGGGTACAATCAAATACTGGCAGTAAATCAATAGAGCTGGAAGGGGTTTTTATAACCAGAGTTTAACACCATGCTCTAAGTGCTCCAGGTGGCAGGTCATTTGTTCATTAGGGCGACTTATCACAGTAAACAGTGGCAACTCTGATTGGGCAAGCAGCAGTGTGCTGAGAGAGAAAAAAGAAAGAATCAGGAAAAAAAATGTGAGACTAAAAAAAGTCCTTGGTGGATAAGTATGGACCTAATAAGACAAGGCTGAAGCAAGATTAAAAACTCCAATCATTCACACTGTTAGATAGGAGTGGCCTCAGACCTGCTGACCCTCCTATATCGTGCACCTCCGTCTGCAAACACTCATGGGCAATCAGTCTATAATATAGACCATGGCTAGTAATCACACAGGCAATGATAAGGATTTCAATGAATGTGAATGTACTAATAATTGGTTGGATCCAGGTGAGAGGTGAAAGGGAACAGATCTGATGTAGGAAGAGGCACTGTTGCAGTTATAGAACTGCATATAAGAATGTTCAGAAGGAATATGAATAGCTGACCTTGCTTTTAGAAATGTCTATTTTCCCCAAATTCCTGCAAACACTATTCTAATGAGTGCATTTACAAGCATTTTTAAAGTGTAAGAAGGTGAGGCACTGAGTGCCACTGGCTCCCTTTCAAACTTTGCACTCATATTTTCAGAATGCACTTGAATGATCCTGTGAATGGCCCAAAGTGCAGACGGAGATTGAAAAAAATGACTACATTTTCCCTGCCTTTGAGATTCTGTCCCTTGCAATAGGAGAATTCAGGGTCACTGATTCATGTCACTCATGTCTCTATCTTGACTTTCAACGAAGGAAGTGGGAAAAAAAAGTCTCATCTCCAAGCTCTGTTTTTCAAATCTCTCACCTCAGCGGCATGTATCGGGGTTATGAAAAAGCCATGCTCAATTATTTCTCCAAGGCTGGTATTTGAGAACGGTCTGCAGCCCATCGCTACGCCGCTTTATAAGGATGATAAAAGGCTGCTTCTTGCCAGTGCTGGATTTTTACAAAGGTCACTCTTAATGGATGTGTTTCTACAGATTTGAGAGAGCACTGCTCTGCAACATTTATGAGATGCCCGCCTTAGCCGAAGCCTATGTTTGGACGTGTTAAGAACTTCAGACCTCATGCTGATTCTCTCAGGACTTCTTGTTTGTGACTCTTCAGCATTGCAGAACCAGATTTTCATCCTTTTTTTGCCTTATCTTCATTACCAAACTTTTCTTTGAAGATAACAGATAAGAAACATTTATTCGATTTGAAACTCCTAAAAATGTATTCTGTATCCTCACAAAAGAGTAATTTACCTGTCAAAGGAATGATATAGTATTGTGTGCATAAATTTCTGTTTAAGCCCCAGTGTCAATAATGCAACAGATTTCCCATGCTGTGTGCTCTTTTGCAATTTCTTCCTCTAGAGTGCAATCTGGGGAAGGATTTGATGATAAAAACTGCAGACAGTAAAAGCTATTAATGCCTGCTGCTAGTGAAGTAGCCAGCAGAGCATGATTTTCCAATCAGTGGGAATAGACCAGAACATGGGCAAAGCAAACGTCACCTTTTGCTCACAATACACAACAAAAGACATTTGCATATTTAAACTGCTAATCAGTTATATTTTGCACATTTTAGCCTGGAGTTGGTTGTTTTAAACTCTGAGGTTTAATCCTGAGTGACATCACTGATAGCTCTGATTGAGTGATGACTTTAACTACCTCCATATGTTCATATGTCACCTGCGTATGGATGCTGTCACAAACTGCAAATTATAGACGGTAATGAACTGTATGGTACTCTTTCCTACTATACATCTTGTCCTGTTCATCTGCCCAGAACTTGAATAGAAATTTAGCTATATGTTTATGTCAATAATATTGGTTTCATCTTGGCCCAGTTACAGCCATTGCCTTGTATGGTACATATTTAACACACATGTATATAAATTGCTATCAGGCTTCATTGTCCAAAATGAAGGCTAGCACAGCAGGGTGTAATTACATTGGAAAACAACTGTTCGTTTGTACTGTCTCATTTTATTTTTCAATTACGCTCTTAAGGTTTTGTAATTATGCTCCATACTCATACGCTATCATTAGGCATGTGTTTCAAATGGCCTCCAATTAATAAGCCTATAAACTGGGAGGTAAATAAACGAAAGTCCAAAGTTCTAAGCATCGGAAATCAGACTAGCCAAAGCATTTGTTTACCCCAATGATTCCAACTGGCTACCGATTCATTATCATGATTAAGCCTGCCACGAGAAACCAAAATGACTAACCCCCATATCTTCCTATGCCGGCTTTAAAGATGCATAATCCAAGAGTGAATAATACATCTGGCAGTGATGAATTAATGACAGACAGTAACTAATGAATTATGCATGATGAGTTACCTTGCAATCAAAAGACAGACTAGCGAGGTCGGGAAAGAGCGAAGGGGCCGGTGGTGAACATGTTTCCAGCTGCAGTATTGAAGCACCCTGCTCTAACATGTATTTGTGTTTTATTGACAGGTGGAAATGCACTGGACATGACTACAGAAATAAACTATTGTGTGGCTTTGAAATGTATTTGCTAATCAATTATTTCAGGGTTGGAAAAAAAAAACCCTTTGTAATATTAAATGTCCTATTCTATTTATCTGATTGTATCTAAACACTGCACTTCATCCACCGAAATGACATCTAATAAATGCATTTTCTTTCATTCTGGCATTCAAATGAAATGCATAGGACTACAAAAAAATCCATATGAATTTGGATGGACCAGGCCTGGGGTGAAATGGACTGTGGGGAGAGAGCGTGAACGTGTGTCAAGTTGATTCACACACACATCACTCAGGCTGGGCTTTGACAGTGGTCTATTCTGCTCTTATTTGTTATGTGAGGCCCCTGTGCCTTCCTTTAGCAGCCTAATGAGTGCATGATTGACAACTCCTGTCTCAGCACACAGTGGGGCTCCTCCCTCGGTTGCATCCTGTGGACAGCAGAGTCTTCCTCCTTCACCCACTCATCTTCCCCTCCCCACAGGCTCCATACTGATCAGTCGCCTACATACACACATGCACACACACTAAAGCCAAGCCAGAGTTGCTCTGGCTTCCTTTACCTGACCCTCTTTTAGTCTGTTGTAGTGCTGTGAATAGCCTCGTAGCCTTTCCCTCACAGTCTAGGAAATAATGAGGTGACAGTTCTTGTTCTCTTTCTCTCTCTCTCTCTCTCTCTCTCTCTCTCTCTCTCTCTCTCTCTTTCTCTCTCTCATTTTTTTTTCTCTTCCTTGCTTTGGCTCCATCTCTCTTTTTCTCTCTCTCTTTCATTTTTCTTTTTCCCCTGGCTTTTTCTCCGCCTTACTCCCTGTACCCTTTCCTCCCTCTTTTATGTTGCTGTTTTCTGTGCATCAGCAACTCTCTGCAGGTTTGTTATGGAGCAAGGGGTATTAGATAAGGCTGATGTTCTTTGTAAAGGTTATCCCGTAATGGATAAAGGATGCTTATCCAGCCCTTTTATTTATCTTACTGCCTGTGTGACCAATGGCTGCCTGATACCAGACACTTTTCTAAAGGTGCACATAAAGGGACTTTGGCGACAGCACCTTCATTTAAACAAGCACATTCATTCTAGACACATAGATAACTGAAGAGAAAGCACACTTGTCCAGTATGACTCTTTTATTTACTCTGATTATGGGAATATTTTTCAGTATCAGTTCTGCAAAGATACACATTCCGTTTAGACATTTTCTAAGGTACGATTTAAAGTTTTCAAAGCCTTTTTAGAGGCGGACATTTTAGCCAGATCAGACATCTGTAACTGGTCACTGAGTGAGCTGTCTAGAGACACTTGCACTCAATGTTCACACATTTCTGCAGAGCAGAAATACGAAACAAAGCTTTTTATTTATTTATTAATCAATAATAAGCAGCTGCTTTATTCTAAATCTGAAGCTTATTGCTGGGTATGAGATGGGAATACACCATGAAAGGGAGTCCCACATATATGTACACAGATGAAGAAATTTACATAGACACACAGTTACCCTCAACATGGTTTTAGTTTGTTGGTATTATTAGTTTCTGACTAACTAAACGAGCAAGATTATATATTTTTGATAGAGACTACAAAGCACTTCTCTAAGACATTCTCTCAGTCATTATCATAGCCCTGTGGAGCCACAACTTTGCTACACTGCTGCATTGCCCTTTCATTTACAGTAAAACCCTGTTGTACGAGCATAATTCGTTCTTGAAAATTGCTCGTAGGTCCATTTGCTCGTACATTCGAACAAATTTTCCCTATAAGAATGAATGTAAAAGTGATTTAATCCATTCCAAAACCTCATTCGACCGCTTATTTCTGCACTTAAAAAGTATTTGTTGCCTATTTTAACAAACAAATACACCACAAATTACCGTAATGTAAACAAAATGTAACACTTACTCATGTAGTAGTGGTTGATTGCGAGACGCACAACACGCTCGTAACCTTCTATTTACTTTCGTTTTCACAGCACCATCTCTGATTTTCTTGGGAGACATTTCTTAAGATTTCTAGTGAAATAAAAATATAAAACTAAAAAAAGTTACATTTTTGCTGCACTGAACAACGAGATCGACCAAGTGATACGTCATCAACTAAGCGACTGATGCGACCCTCCGCCGAAAACGGGGAACCGGCAGCGTGGGTTTGCTCGTGCCTTCGAAATTTGCTCGTGAAATAGGGTAAAATTTTGCGAGCGAGTTTGCTCGTATCTCCGTTTGCTCGTACTATAGGTTGCTCGTACAACAGGGTTTTACTGTATTAGAAACTTGAACAACAGCATAAAAGTGGAGATTGTCTAACAGAAAATACTGTCCAAATAGTGAACGCCTATACACATATTAGATTAAACCCAGTGCATAGTAAATTGCTGCATTCTGTTAAGACAAACATTAGAAATGTTGTTCTTGAGAGAAGATAAAAGAAATAAACTTTAAACTTAACCAGCTGTCTTAGTGTCAAAGGTCATAATATTGTCACCTCCAAAATAAGGTTTTCGATGCTAACCTCCAAGGCCATGCCTATGTGATTGCAAGCTTCCATATGCCTTTTGTTGAGGACATTCTTATCGAGGAGAAGTACGCATTTGTTCCCTTAGCCATGTAAAGATTTACTCAGGGTGAAAATAAATCACTTTGTCCTAAAAAAGAAGGCTATTACACCTATACTTACTACTTCTCTACTGATGCAATTACAAGATAAATGACTTTATAAATTGTGTCATTGTGGTGTGTAAAGGCCCTGGAATTACCTTGAAATTATGTGCAGTGAGAGTGCACAGGGGAGTTGAACACATTAACAACTCTGGTAAAAAAAAAAAAAAACTTCAAATACACATATTAGCAAGAGTATTATAGTTTAAAATTATGTTCAATTATTTAATATCATTTATTTGGTCTCTCGATTCGAACTTTCTAAGTAATTTAAAGTCTGCATGTGAGTTAAATTTCTGTCTCTCTTTCTCTTTCGTGCACACACACACACACACACACACACTTGCTGTCATTACAGCTCCCTTAGACCGAGCTCGCCCATATTTGAATGAAAAGCAGCCATTTAAAATTTTGCCGCAAAGCGTGGCACTCTGAGTGTACAACATTGACAAGCTGCCAGCACCATCCACACATGACTGAGAGCTGCACAGCCCCCTCGGGCTCCTCTTCTGGAAATTATGAATATAAAGTCACGCATTACAGATCCAGCGGTGAATTTATTCATTCCCTTTAGCAGAAGTCGGAAATGTAGCTGAGCCAAATCAATGAAATATAGTTTATCACTGTCAGCGTAATCATTTGCTAATGGCTATTATCAATTGTAGACCCACAGCGTGCGCTCCATGCCGGACTGCAATTAAAACCAACAACTACTGGAGGTGCTTTAGTGCTGGATCCCATGTTTATACATCGATTATTCATCATGTGGTGAACTGAATATTTATGCTGTCGTTTTTCTTTTTAAAAAATTGTCACTTCGTAGAGGGGAAGGCAGTGACTTAGGCCTTCTGGCCACTTTTCAGCACACAACAAATATCCAAGGTTATTGGAAAATAGGTTAAAATTCTATTTTATGTTCTGTTTTCCTCTCTGCCTCTTGGATATAGCTGTTATATGATAATAATTTAGTCTTTGAGTGGTAGCATGGCAGACTTGTTGCAGCAAACACTGCCTAAGATTGCAAGGTATGTTCCATTAGGCACAATTTTTCCCCCTCCAGCGTCGGAACTGAGAAAAGGAGATATTTGTGTTCATGGTGGTGGAAGGTCCATCTTGAGATGCTGAACTTATTTATTCATTTGTTCTTCTGGTGCTGCATCAACATCTGTGTGCCAGCGGACATGCGAGCTGGAGAAGCACAGAATTATTTATTATTTATTCATAATGCCCTGGAGTTGTCAATGCTGGTCCAAAAGCTTATTTTTTGTGTTACTGTCACAGTTTCTTTAAAAGCCAGTGAAAGTAAAGTTTCAGGGGTTTGGTAACGAGAGCACATTGCTTCCAGAACTGCTATAACGGACATGAGCTGAAACAGTGTAAACAGATTTTCCTTATTTTTTTATTTTTATTTTCAGGTCAAGCCGAGAGCATCCATAATGCAAAAGTCACCATGCCTGCTCTCACTAATATTATTTATGTGCTTGCTGGTACCTATAGCAACTATGAATAGATGTGCCAAATTTTTTTTTCTAAGTATATTTAGAATACACTTAATTTTGGCTTAACAAATTATTCAGTTTCAGCTCCTTTTTTTCAATAGGAAAGAGACTTGCAGCTTTTGCAGAGTTTCAACCCTCATAAACACATATTACATTGACATTGTATACAAGTGAACTAATGCTATTTGTTTTAGAAAAGTGTACAAGACATACAGATAATTTGACTCTATATGCAGCCATTTATATACAGTACTGAAAGCTGCTCAGTCCAATGATATTCCTGTAGATTTAAGTATGTGTGTAGTGTGTTCTCCCACACCTCCTCCATGCATGACTACCACTCTGTATCGATCTTGATGTTAGATCAGCACCTAAGGAGAAAGAATATCAGCAGTAGGTTTATCTGCACAGCAGGCATCTGCCTATTTGAACCACACGTGCATTTCATTGATCAGTCACCTGGCTTTTTCACTCTGGCTTTTATAAATTGCGGCTTTTTTCAAGCATCGGCTAGAGCGTTTTCAAAGTCAGCTGCAGCCTTTCATGACAAGGTGAACGCCAGGGTGTCAGAACCCACCAGCGGGGAGTCACAGGTGTCAATTCCCGTGCACCATATCGACAATTAAAGCCTGTTTGCTTGGCTGAAGAGCGAGATGAGAGATGACAGGGCCTTGACTTTGATCTTGACCCCCCCCAAACCTCATCTTGGAAATATGTAATTTGGTCCCACGTGAGATTTGCTGAGGAGCTTTTGAGAGAGATCTGTTAGCTCACCACCATAGTCTGTCCATCAACTCTAGAGTAGAATTCAGGGTTTATTTATTTATTTATTTATTTATTTATTTATTTATTTATTTATTTATTTATTTTGCAAGTAGTATGTTGGTGTCCAGTGACACAAAATGCAGTTTTTACTGAATTGTTTAATTCAGTGACCTAGATGGACCTCCTTCAGTCTTGGTACTTCTGGACTTGAATAGTTTTCAATTGAAAAAGTGGAACACACTCTGGCCTGTGCAGATTGATAAACAGTACATTGTTGTAGACATGGAGGCTCCACAGTCATCAGATTGTGGTGCTGGGCTTGTTTCATGCTGCCCCATTATTTCACCCTTGCACACTCGTTAAGGTCCAGTTGGGGTGAAAATAGCCAGAATGAAGAAGAAACTCACACACTGCTGTTATTGCAATACTTATACAAAGAGTGTAGAATGGACTTTGCAAAAAAAAAATCATGAACATAATTGCGATTAAACCTTATTTCCTTACAGTTACTCAAACTGTTTTGACAGGATTAATGGCTTTTGTTCTGGGCCACAGAACGTATCATTTATATTCATCTAACAGCTAAGAACTTACAGTACAAAGCTTACATTCCTTCTCGCTCATCTTTTTATTTTCTATTCATAAAAGAAATGCATGACCTATTTAACTAATTCTGTCATATATTGAGAACTGTGTTTTCTTATTTCCCCTTTTCTATTACCTTTGCCTGAGTATTAGGAATAATCCTGTAGGTACATTCGTACACTTGAATGAATCATGAGAGCTGTCAGTAGGTGGTGCTCTTAGGGCAGGAGAAGCTCTAGCTGTAACTGAAGCTGTTTAGGCTGCTGTCTTTCCATATTTCTGTGTGTGTGTCTTTCCATATTTCTGTGTGTGTGTGTGTGTGTGTGTGTGTGTGTGTGTGTGTGTGTGTGTGTGTGTGTGAGAAAGGACAGTGAGTGCAGGGGTGTGTCATCCACCACCATTATTTCCCTTCATGCTGATGTGATTCTATCAGCTAACTGTTGGCACACCTGACACCTTGCATTTAAAATATAGGGAACACTTTTATAAGTGTCTTCTTTTCTGCATGCAAGGTTTGCTGCATAGGATATGTGGAGTGCTTGGCAGAGCTTTAATACATTGTTTAGACTTTCTTTATCCAGTAACTATTGCAAATGAGGCTGGTTTGGTAAATGTTTGGAGTACACATGTATAATAAAAAAAGAGAGTGTGTATAGGAGTGTGTAGGTTCCCCACAATAAGCAACACAGGCATGACTTTTATTTTCCTGCAAAATAATTTTTTGACCCTAAATTTTAGTAACACCATAGCCCTGTTAATAAACCTCTGGGACTCAGGTGTCAGTGATGTTTTAAGTTAGCTACAGAGAAAATAAAAGGAGTTTCATCCCATAAGCCATTATCAGTGTTATCATATTTATTATACAGTTATATACAGTTTGACTGGTCAGCTACATTGAATGGTTTGAATCCAAATTCTAAAAAAAGGTGGCCAATAAACCAGGTCCCAAATGTGTCCTTTCAGGAGAAATGGGTATTTAAAGATGCACAATATAATAAGCTAATAAATCCTCTGTACATTTTTTAAAATACTTATGTTATAGTGATGCTAAAAAAGCAATCATGGCAAATCACCATGATTAGATTCAAAATTAGCATTTTGGTCAGCTCAGCTAAATTCTATTAGTGGTCAATTAAGTGCCATAATAATATGATGGACTACAGATTGAAATGATCTGCATTAGAGGTCTAACAGCTCTCTTAAAAGGGTCAGCAGTTTGCCCTTCATTCACTGGAGGCCTCAGATACACGCTCAGCTCGTTTCAACCCTTATGTAATGCTTTCCACATTTATGAAATGAAATATCAGTGAGAGGCTTTCGACTTGCTCATGGCCACGTCGGGCCTCATTGCTCATTTTCTTACCGCACAATAGAAATCAATGCAAAAGTAATTCACTTATTCATTTCCGAAGCCAAATCCCACTGTTTAAGCTGATTTGCGAATTCGCTGATAAATGACTGCCATTCACGTTACTTTAGAGTTTGTAAGATCAGGTGGAATTCTGATTTGGACACTTTCCCTGCGGTTAATAGGCCTTCTTTATGACCATCACTCTTGGCTGACAGATTACATTGATTGGAGGGCAGACTAAATCAGAGCTGGGAATTACAGTGTAACTGTTCCTACTTAAATAGACATGTAAAAATACAGATCAAAATGCATTCATTTCAGTGATTTTCAGAATGACTTATGATATCTGAAAACCCAAATTCACCTTAAAACAACTGAAGCTGCATATTTTAGACAATGGCTTATTTTGTAACTGCAAAGGATGATGGCCCTCTACTAATGATGAATCAGGTGACAGTAAAGAGCATGACATCACTGGTATGCTGTCATCCCTACTCAGGCATTAGAGTAATTCCCAGCATTCACTTAACAGGCAGATTTTCGAGTGTGCTGCAGTTCCCTCTGTACCGCAGTGTAGGTGCAGGCTGTATGTGTATCTAACTCTCTATAATTATGAAATAGGGTGAAAAAATCATGTTTTCTGACACATGCTACAGCTGCTGTATGAGCAGGCTATTGGCTGATGAAATCACCCACCTCAGGCAGTAAGCACACTTCCGTGGTTTATATAGGGACAGGTTTCATACAACTGATTGCTGTCTTCACACAAACTGCACATGACATCACCTCCTAACAAGTGTGCGTCTGAGTCATTTGCTGCTCTTCCACTCTCTGTGCCATAGACACACACACACACACACACACACACACACACACACACACACACACACACACACACACACAGAAGAGCACAGAAAGGTCAAGAGCCAAACTCTTGTTACTACATGTATTTCATTTATTATGTACTGCAATTCCTGAAATCTATAAGACTTTAGACTTTAGTGAAACGTGCTTATAAAAAAGAAACTTGCTCACATTCACTGGCCAGCTGCTGCCTCCTTAGAGGATTTAAACCAGAGACTTTTCTTTAATTATCTGTCAGCAAATCATTAAAACATGTGCTTGCACCCCCAACTTCAGTCACTGTATTCCTCAAGGGGAATTGATGACAAAATGTATGGATGACTACTATCACTGAGTCACATACGAGTTAACCATGCATGTGTCACTGCAGTCAGCCCATGATGCACCCCTCATACTGTACCTCATCGGCTACAGTAAAGGATCTAAAAAGAAATTATTATGACGAGGAAGAGGAGGATGCCGAAAAGAGAACGGAGAGGATGAGCAAAATTGCGATTGCTCAGCTGCTCTGCATGAACTGATAACATCAGAGCTCTTTGCTGAGTGCTCAGCATGACATCATCTGGACCCTTTGGCAGCTCGGCTTACAACTGAGAGAGAGAAAGAGAGAGAGAGAGAGAGAGAGAGAGTTTAGGCAGCCAGCTCCTGCAAGGCAGACTGTGTTGAGGAAACATGAGAAATGGCTCCACCATCCAAATATGAGTGCGACAGGTTCATGCGCAGGTCAGCTCCATATCCTCGATCTGGGAAGCTTTGTAATGTAAGTCACCTCTCTGCAGACTAGTAAGGAGACTGAATCCATTTTTCACACGAATCATCAGGCACATCAAAGAGCCCTGTCAGCGAAGCAATACCATAAGAGAGCAACACAGAAAAAAAGCTTTTAGTTTATGTCATCAGATGAAAACATCTCCCACACATATTTGACTCAGATTATTGTGAGAAGTGTTATAGTGTTAAGTAGGAACATTTATTTACAACCTACTCATGACAAATGTCAGCAATCAGTACAAATCAGTACATCGCATAGTATTTCCTGCATATATCTGAAAGTCCAGCATGTTTAGAGTGGATTAAGTGACCCCATTTGATGAAGATGAATGAGACAATGATGTAATCTCATACACTGGGACTGGAGATGATATGTTTCTCTGGCAGTGACATGACAATGATGACAGAAACCTATTTAGTAAACAAATACGTGATATTGAGTGCTTGCGAGACCTGCTTTATGGCACAAATGAAGCGTCCCGTGCACCGTCTATCCGCAAATCACGAGACAAAGTGGGAGAATGATATCGCCACCATCGTGTTGTTTTTCAACAATCAGTGTCTAAATCTCAGCCAAATGGGACAGCAGTTCATTTGCATTCAGCCTACCGCAGTAGATCAAAATAACGATGTGCAATTCTCCTGTTATTCTCCTGCAATTGGTTCATAAATTTAAATGTATAGTTTTGATATGAAACTATTTATAAAAAAAAAAAAAAAAAAAAAGTATACAGTATATCATAGTAAATATTTTTTTATTGTGCCATTTACATTAACATCCATTCGGTTACTTTTTCCAGTCATGCATCTTAACTGTGTAACTAGTAAATAAATTATAAATGTTTAAATATGAGCGCAAATCATAAAAAATTTATATTGAACAAAAAAATGAAAAATTATTATTGTCTTTGTACTTATATATATATATATAAAAGTAATTAAAACACATTGTACATGGGCATGAAAAACATACAGCTTGTCTACTTGTCCTCTGGAGAACAGCACTCATACTCTATACACTCATAGATGTTTATGTGAAAACATAAAGAACATTTTAAGAAAAAACAAACAAACAAACAAACAAATAAAAAGGAATACTGCTGGCAGTGGGTAAGGTGTGAAGGTTGTTAAGCACATTTGAAGAGATGTGATTTTGTTTTTGGATGCACTGCTCCATTATATCTTGCCTTCTTTCCCCTTTTTGCAAAGGACCAGTGCCAGCAGGCAGCAGCTGGAAAAACAGTGGCAGCTGAGGGATTAAGGCAGCACATTGTTAACTAAAATGCATGCTGCCATCCAGCACCTCTTAAGCTGATCCTAGATCTGCCCCAACACCCCCCAAATCTTTGCTCTAAATTTTGCCTTCGATAGAGAGGCCTGCTGCTGCAGGCTATTCTGCATGGGGGAGCGCACTTATGCCTTGACTGGCATGTTCTGTGTTATTTGTGGAGCAGATGCAGCCTCTTGTCCTGTGCGGAAAATCACATCTCAAACAGTGAGGCCTCTGTTTGCTGTGTCCCTTTCTGCTGCATTATTGTGCACATCAAATGCCATTGTTCGCCCAAAGAGGATTAGCAGTAGGCTTAAAAACTCTGGTCTGAGCTCCAGATACTTTAAATAGCCCCATTGATTTTTGCCAAAGTTAAACAATATATCTTTATTTTAGTGTAATTATAGCATTTAGTCTGTAAATTGTTGCAGGGACGTGTTTCAAACGTTATGAGTATATTCGTTATTTTGGACCGAAGATAATTAAGTCAGCACTGTAAAGCATTAACTCTATGGTCCACTCAATGGAAGCCTGTATGCTTGATGACAGTGATTAACCCTCATTAATTATCTCCCCCACATTGTTTAGATGAATGTTGTGTTTGCCCGAGCCTGACTTTGTTTTGATAACTCGAGCCATGTTAGCGCCTGAGCTGAGGGCACTGTCTCAAGGTGATAGCAGAGAGCAAGGCATGTTCAGCTTTGTACTGATGTCTGCAGCAAGCCAGACAGACTGTGCAGCCTCGATGACATCACTGCATCACCAGGCAAGGATATAGTGGTTGCTGTGGGGAGGGCTCAACCGTTCGCTTATGGATTTCTCCCCTCCCTGCTTCCTCCTCAATGTATACATCACTGATTCCCTGAGAGATCTGGAGCTTGGCTTTTGCCAAAGACAACACAGTCTGATCAGTCATGGCCTGCCCTCATGTGGGTGTACATGGTGCAGGGTTGTTTTTGCTTGCATGCCCTGTACAGGATTGCGAGTTACCACTGAGTTTGATCCTGTACATGTGTCTCGCTGCGGTTTACAGGCATTCCTAAGCATCTACTTTCAAACCCAATTCTGTTTTCCAGATGGCTCTTATTGACTTGCGTTCAAATAAACAGTGGCTAAGGAAATCCTGGATGTCCGATAGTGTACAACGTAAATTGAGCAGTCTGTATAGGAAAACTGCATCCGTGTGGAACTGCTGACTTCACTAGCTCCACTCTGTGTCCAATTCTCACCTCACATGCACAATGCATGAATCGGTCCTGCCATAAATCAGCAGCCATTTGGCTCAATACACATGCTGCCACGAGCCTGAAGATCCATACATTGCTAGTGTTGTGCCCCTTTTAAGAGCTCAGTCCCCAGGTACACATATTAAGGGCTTGGAGCAGGTAGGAAGCTCCCATTTGAGGGGATAAAAAGACAAGAGTACACAAGGTCATATATATATACTTCACTTCAATTGGTAGTACTTGCAGACAAAAGGTCTGACCTGAAGGTACCATCTCCAAGTCAATGTATGGACCATTTGTGCAGAGTCTCTGACAAATAGAAAGGAACATCAAGATAAAAGAAGCAAGAAGACACTACAGTGCTTGCCCTCTAATGTTAGCTGACCCATTGGGATAACAATCCTTACAGCATTCCCATTTTATTTCACACAAACACCAAAATGTCAAACTTAAGAGTGATTCTTAGACAACCCCAGTGGATGCCTGGTTGTGAATCTACAAGAAATATCTGTCAATTATGATGAAATTCCACCTAGGGAGAAGTGTACTCAGGAAACATAGACTACTAAAAGAGTTTTTCTATTTAAATTGGCTACAGAACAGTTGCTCTATACACTTATGTCTTGGATATAAAATTGAATACCTTTGTTGTCAAAATACAAGATTCACTGCCCAGTTTAGTCACTACCTAGCTATGATTCAAGTACTGATCAACATTTCTCTGTATTAACAAGGATTACACATACTCAGCCCCCAGCTTTTAAAAGACCCTTATTTATTGTAATTGTACACATAATACCATAAAATGGATTTTCTATTTAACAATTAAATTTTTTACATATCTGCACAGTCAAGCTCTTATCTGGTCAGAAAGCTTTTAATGTAAAAGTAAGCGTGACATTTTAACAAACAAAAGAAAGACAAATTATTTTTTGCAATACATGAAAAAATTATTGCCATATAAATAATGAGGACCAACACTGTAAAAATGACATCAAATAGATATACATACAGTAGAGTAAACAAGTAATTATATTTCAAAATGCAGTTGACATTGTTAATCACAACCGCAAATGTGTTAACCTCGTAGTGAAATATTGCTTAGTGTGTGAATCAGAATGCTTATGCATGAATCTTTATTAACTCATTAGTCCCTCACATGAGTAACAGGCACCAGGATGTAAGACTACTTGGATATCAGTGTATTATTTCTAAGGTTATGTTGTTTTACATGAACCCTAAAGCATGTCATTTTGTAAGCTTTTGAGTTTTTGTTTTATTTTTCTGTTTTGTCACTATCACAGAGCAACATGCGAGGGAAGCACTAACTGCCCCTTTCTGCATTTGTGACTTTCACACAAGACCGGATAGTTTTGCTGTTACATCAAATATATAATGATTGTTAGTGTGTATGGAGGCTTTTTCTTTAAATAACAACATCCAACTTTGAAGAATGAGGGTGGCAGCACCCTCATGCCCTTATTATGTTTGATTAATAAGGCCATTATATTTAATTAATTCTAGGAAATGTACTGATCTAGTAACTTATTGTTTTGTATAAGAAATGTGAGAATATATAAAAAAAGTGAAAAACAAAACAATGAGAATGCAAAAACAGACACTAAATAACAATTACGGCTTCAAATACAGCTTCTCAGAGTCCTGTTCATGCTCTACAGAACAGACAATCATCGCTGCTAATGTACCCCTAGTCATTTTCTCTCCCATAATTTGTGATTAATTCCCCTTTGCATTTTCGTGCATGAACAAGAGCATAATAAACTTGTCAAGAAGAGTCACTTTAAAAAGACAGTCACTCCTTGAGCTTGTTTTCAGGATCGCACACTGGTATAGCTCGTGATGCCATTAGGTAATTGTTATCCAAACTGATGACAATTTAAAGTTATGGACAACATTTTACATACACCTGGGATCAGTTTTTTATACTTTTCTCTTTGCAAATCTTTATTCATTTCATCCAGAAATAGTTTTTTCTGTATTTCGGCTTTAATTTAATAATGTATATTAGAAATCCTGTGCGTCAAAAGATCACAAGCAATAAGTTGACTGTCTCTTTTAACAGTTCAAATTAAAAATTGATTTAATGATTATGAACTTTTGATTATCTATCTATCTATCTATCTATCTATCTATCTATCTATCTATCTATCTATCTATCTATCTATCTATCTGTCTGTCTGTCTGTCTGTCTGTCTGTCTGTCTGTCTGTCTGTATGTCTGTCTGTCTGTCTATCTATCTATCTATCTATCTATCTATCTATCTATCTATCTATCTATCTATCTATCTATCTATCTATCTATCTATCTATCTATCTATCTATCTATCCAACCTACCATCCCACCCACCCACCCACCCACCCATCTATCTATCTATCTATCTATCTATCTATCTATCTATCTATCTATCTATCTATCTATCTATCTATCTATCTATCTATCTATCTATCTATCTATCTATCTATCTATCTATCTGTCTGTCTGTCTATCTATCTATCTGTCTATCTATCTATCTATTCATCTATCTATCTATCTACCCATCTATCTATCTATCTATCTATCTATCTATCTATCTATCTATCTATCTATCTATCTATCTATCTATCTATCTATCTATCTGTCTGTCTGTCTGTCTGTCTATCTGTCTGTCTGTCTGTCTGTCTATCTATCTATCTATCTATCTATCTATCTATCTATCTATCTATCTATTCTATCTATCTATCTATCCAACCTACCATCCACCCACCCACCCACCCACCCATCTATCTATCTATCTATCTATCTATCTATCTATCTATCTATCTATCTATCTCTATCTATCTATCTATCTATCTATCTATCTATCTATCTATCTATCTATCTATCTATCTATCTATCTATCTATCTATCTATCTATCTATCTATCTAGTTACAAAAATAAACTAAAAAATAAATGATAAATGATCAAATAAAGCTGAATAAATAAATAAATCTTTTAACTATTTTTTTGAAATGACCAATTATAGAAATTAAATAGATGTTGCAATTGCCATAATATGACAAATGGATGGGAACATGAAATAATGTGGATATCTAAGTTTGGTTGCCTGGCTTGGTATTACAAGTATTTGGAAAGAATAGTATAGTGTGCAACATCACTAACTCTATTTGCAATGGTAATATGACTCTTCAGACACTTCCATTCACTTGCAATACATCAACCAGGCAAGTTCTGCTCTACGTGACTGCTCTTCAGACCACTGCAATATGATTCATTATAATTAATTAATCAATTTTTTACATACACTGTAATTTATCACATTTGCATTATTCTTGTCATCAAAATGTAGCCCACTATCATATTTTACAACAAGCTGCCATGTCAGCATCTTTCTGTTTGTGCAACCTCGCTCACATCTTAGATACTACAAGGCAATTAATTTTTAAATGAAGTTTAATTCCTGCGTTAAAGGTTTGGGGTAGGGCTTAAAATTGCATTAAAATCATAATGAGCAGAATTAATAGATGTCAAATCACTTGGAGCCATCTAATAGGATATGCTGATCAACTTTGCTCATCAGCTTTGGTTTCTAAAGCAAATAAGTTTTAAGTTCCACTTTTTTTAAAAAGTTGATTGTTCTTTAACAGCTCACAATAAAATCTTTCATCCAGAACATTACTAGTGTGAATATGGGTTCAATTGTTTCCTCACAGATTAATCTATCTATCTATCTATCTATCTATCTATCTATCTATCTATCTATCTATCTATCTATCTATCTATCTATCTATCTATCTATCTATCTATCTATCTATCTATCCATCCATCCATCCATCCATCCATCCATCCATCCATCCATCCATCCATCCATCCATCCATCCATCCATCTATCTATCTATCTATTCATCATATTTAGATGCAACCACATACCCCAAAGCTTTGATTATTTAGAATTTCAGAGAAAAAAACTGTTGTTTCATTGTTCACATTATGTTAAATGTATTCATTTATTCTCCAAACCAATAAACAAACAAACAAATTTACAAGTTAAACAATCGGCAAACAAAAGCCCTCCTCTCGCACTCACTTCTTCTCTCTCTTCCTCCCTCTCTCTTGCTGCTCTTAATCTATTAGAAAAACTAAATGTTGCATTTAAGGGCCACAGTGTGTAAGGCATTAATGGGAGAGTTCGAGTTGCACAGTTTTGTCTGGCATTAAAATCGAGATCAAAATACAAACACCACAAAGGCCACACAATCACAAATTTGAGATCAAAGCACATAAATGAAATAAAGATGGCATTTTCAAGTCACAATTGTCAAAATGAAAATGGTACACCAAAATACAAACAAACATACCAAACATGTCAGCTAATAAACAAATCTAGCTAGCACACTTTGCAACAAGGAAATAACGACCACAAACGATATATTGTATTTCTGTAATTTTGGTAATCGTTTACTGTTTGTACCTAGAGGCCGATGCCCTTCTACCGATCTAATTAGAATTTTTATGTTCAACCTTCTCTCATATCTCTGTCACAACGCTGGCCTCTTAAAGCCTCGGCGTACATCATGTGGAGACAATGTTTGTCTGGCTTCCACAAACAACATGATGTAATTGTGGAGCAAATCGATGCTGTCTGAAGGCTTGGCATGTCGTGTTGTGTGCATGGCAGCAAGGTGAATTCTGTGGACGAACACACTATATGACCTAAGCCAATTCACCAATGAAATTTAACTGGATAGATAAATAAATACTTGATACTTAAACATAATGGCCAATATGAAGCTGCAGAGAATATGCAAGCTTGTACACTCATTGAAGCAGTTTTGTCTCCGCACAACCCTTGCAGACATGACTGCATTAGGTATGCTGAAGCCCTTTCATAGTGGCCTTAAAAGCATCCAGATAATTGATAATATACTGAATTACGGTTAGTAGGCAGAAGCTAAAACTTAACACACACAAGAACCTAAAAAACATTTTCCACTAATTCCATCCTTTTTTTTTTTTTAAACGGTTCGGCTATTGAGTTCAACAATATGTTTTTGTTTTTTATTTTTACAGTAATTGAAAATAGTAAAATGATTCTACTGTAAGATATGTCTCTGACAAACAAGATGTTATTTTCTGAATTCATTTAGCATTATTGAACCCCAGTATGATGATGCTGAAATCCACACCGCTCTCTCACTTTTGATTGCCCTTCACACCCAGCCCAAACCTTTTCAGACCAGCAGTACAACTGTATGTGTGAATACCTGAGTCTACCCAAATCTATAGTGCTGAAAAGAAGGCATAATTTCAATTTAGAGTCAGTGTGTCCCTGTCCAAAAAAACAATAATCAGACCAATGGGCTGAAAAAAGAAACTGAATACTCTTGCACAGGAACTTGGATAAAATGCCACCCTATTCACCTGGCTTTAACTGTGATCAGTAATTTTAAGAGTAACAAGATTTCCCTGATTTCATTAAAAAGTCATTTTGCACCTGGAGGCCTCTAGCTCTACTAGAGGATCAATGATCTAATCATGTGAGCGCTGGGTTTATTGGCTAGAAAGTCTAAATCTGTGCAATATCCTTTTGCTATTTTAACAACCTTTGGGTCAGATTAAAGTCCTTGGAGGAAACTGGGATTACATATTCTTCTAGTGAATAGTGAAGGACTGATCTGATTCTGTATAGAAGGGCAAATAGTTTTATGTTTGTTTTTGGAAAACAAAATTATTCTGGAAAAATTAATTAAAGCAAAGACAAGGATGGCTCTTTGCTCAACTTCTGCATCTCTCATGGCACACAGGTGGAAAATGATTTTCTGCTGTTGGAGCCCTTCTTCTAGTGCCAAAACTCGTTGCTAGCCGGCACACATAAACCACATCAGGAATCATGGAACTGGTAACAAGAGCATGTGTTTACATGTAGTGAGTGGTGTTGTAAACATCAGGCTAATTACAACCATGCTGATTACATGTCTAATTTAGAAGGTGTTGTGCTGTTTAATTTGTGTGCTTGTTAGTCTGATTATTCATTGGCTTCTTTACCTTTTGTGGTCTATCTTTTGCTAAAGAGTGTAAATGTGCCAGAATGAATATTGTGTAAATTGAAATTTAACAAATACTGAGGCCTTTCAAAAGCTCTAAGAAGTTCTGTTTTTTTATTTATAGCCCCAACTACTATGTCTTACAGATCGAACCATAATGACCACAACGTTGCCCCCCATCTTTTTTGACTTGTACAGCACTATGCACCTGCATGGCCAAAAACAACATAGCCGTCCTTGGAGATTCACAAAGAGGTCACACATAGGAGATCAGCCATCCATCCTTCTAAATGCGCCTGCTCTGAAACCTACTTCCATTTTTCTTCATAACAAGGCCTCAGTTGGCCAAGAGGCAGCTGGGAGCCCATGGCAGTGGCTTACTCGCTCATGTCTCCATCACCTTGAGCCAACCGCCTGAGGAACCAGTAAACAAACACATTAAAGTGTAGTGGTGACCCATCTGTAGCCATAAAGGGAAGTCCTTCCCCTCTCATGAACCCTTACAATCATAGCCTTGTGAAGGACCTGGGAGGTTAATTATGAATTTGAGAGAGGGGACTGAACACTTTGGCAGTTGTCCGAGACTGTCGCTATCTCTCTCTCTCTCTCTCTCTCTCTCTCTCTCTCTCACACACACACACACACACACACACACACACACACACACACACACACACACACACACACACACATTCTTTTCACTCCCCACATCCTTTCTGCTGCTGTAAATGCGTAGCTGCCACAATTATGTGCCCATGGATGAAAAGATCCATTTACTTGCCATGAATTCTATGAATACCAATGGCTATGTTTCAGAAAACACATTACCAAACACAATTAGAGCAGACAATGCCTCTGTAATCTGCTCGGAAGCTAACGTGCATCACTGTAAACACACATTTACTTTTAAATTAAGCTGATGTTGTCTCATCAGTTTGGGGCAGGGGATCTGGCTTGCTGTCATATAATACAAGTGTCTTCTTCTGAAGAGCAATTTCCAATTTGCGTAATTGTTTGGCTTCAGCAGTAGAGATAGAAGATGGATATATTCATGTAAAGACAGAACCTCCCTCTGGTCCTTTTTTCTATGGAACTGCTCAAGTCGGTTCTCCTCTGCTGCACACAAATCCTGTTCATTGATGGATTCTACGTCATGGCTACCAGCTGGCTCAATCCATGGTTGGCAAACATAATGTAAATAATTTTGCTCATTCTTTAGACCATGCTGCTCCTGAGGTTCTCAGAAAACTTAGTCCAAAACAGTGCACACAGTGCTGAATGGCTTTGTGGGTGAAGCATGAGAGAGCAAGAACATGCATAAAGTAGAATGAAAACACGCCTGTAAAATTTAGCTACAGTATTTGGAGTTACATGATTTAATTGTTAAGAAAGTGGTGTTCATTTTAATCACTACTAGATGATAATAGCCATTTGATGCCACCCACCCTGTAACGATTTACCTCTTTTTAAGATAATGACTGCCCAGCTTCATTTCAACCATCCAGGTGCTATGTTTTTCCACCCCTCACAAAAATAAGCCAGTTGGAGCACTGACTACACAGAATTTTACTTAAGCATGAATGAGCATGTGAATGTGCGCACAACACCCTTTGATAGACTGGTGTCTTTTCCAGGGTGTATTCCTGCCTCACACTATGTCTATACTAATCCCAGAATAGCCTCTGGATCCGGTGGAAGTGAATTAATGATATTGGGTTCAATAACAGAATAATTTCTACATTTAATTTCTGCAACGTACAGAACATAACCAGCATATCTGAGTGGATTTCAAGTTTAAAATTTTTTTTTTATATGTTTAGGAAAAACTACTGCACATTCAAACACCTTCATATTTATTGAGGCATTTAATTTTTTAAATATACTAATTACATTTATTTACATTTGGTACTGATCAGACTATTTCCCATTATGGTTGAAGATTTATGGACACCAGACATGTGCTTTTATCATTTGATCCCCATTTGCTATTTTAATAATCTCCACTCTTCTCGCAAAATATTTCACTAGATTTTGGAACAAGAGCTTTAGTTTAGTCAGGTACTGATGTAGGCTGAAGAGACCTGGGGTGCAGTCAGAGTTCAAAAAAAATATATATATATATATATATATATATATATATATATATATATATATATATATATATATATATATATATATATATATATTTTTTTTTTTTTTTTTCTAGTGTGCTTTTTGCACAGGGGCATTGTCATGCTGGAACAGATTTTGGCTGAACCATATATAGCTGGAAAACTCCCAATACATTTGTCCATATAGTGTTAAGATGGATAAGTAAGATGGATGCATTGCTGAGCCTAATTTTATACATTGGTTGTAAGTCAGCTAGTGGAATGTGATCAAAAACAGGTAGTCAAAAATAATAATCAAAACACAGAAAAAAACTCAAAACAGGACACAAAACGAAAAGGAAATAGAAAAGGAAAATGTCTAAACTAGAGAATAATACTTGCAATAATAGGAAATAATGCTTAGAGCTGAAAACAGACTAAAAACAGATTGTACAAAACAAGCTGTTTATATAGACAAAGAAAGACTGTGAAAAACAGGAAGCAGGTGTGTAGGAAATCAGGTGAGTGTGAGATCTATAATGTCTGAGCTGGAAGTGGATCATGAACAGTGGCTGTTGAATTAAAAGTGGTTCCAGATGTGACAGTAATATACCTTTTCCTGGCATAACATCATTTTTGTTTTGCTTTGGTGACGTGAAAAAATATGATGTAATGTTGCATGAGTAAAAAAAGAAATAATGAATGAATAAGCTGCCAAAGCTTGTGTTGATTCTGTGAGACAAATATGAGTTTGTCAATATAAAATATTTACTTCAAGCTGGTGGTATTAATTTATCACTGACTCTTGTTTGCTGCAATAATGAAACATATTGTTAAACGTGATTGAATAAAAAACACGAAGAAGCCATGCCGTGCCAATCTAATTACACTTTTTTCCCCACTGCCTGTTCCAAAATAAACAATTGGCACCCATTATTAGATTAAATGAACTGCTTGATAACAAACCACAGCTGTAGGCGGTATTTGTCTGAATATCTTATTGATTTGATTTTAAACAAACTTGCTATCATTTGGAAGAATGTGCTCAAAATATTTATTAACAAAGATGTTTTGCAAATAAAACGGGAATAATCTCCACTTAAGAATGAAATTATTCTGGTTCCTTTAGCTATAAGGACGTATGAACAGAATGTACAAATTTTATTAGCAGAAATTGTATTGTTTTATTGTAATTACACTGATATTACTATAGAAATACAGTGCTTCCATATTTTAGTACTTCAGAAACCTTGTATTATCATTCCTGATAATTAATTTGTCAGAATATGTGGATGAGCAATGCATGTGTTATGGGATTGCCACAGCTACACATATGCACATTCACAGAACACTCTTGTCCAAGAGACCCTAGGGAGAGATACGTCTGAACTTGTCCTCCACTGGGAAGCAAATCAAACCCCGGTGCATTTTTATTAACTGCCATCATCAGACAGATATATCTGCTGGGCCAGGCAGGAAATTAGGCTATCAAATTACAACTTCTGTCAGGATCTGAGCCTTTCTATCTGCTCCGTTTCAGCTTCTCTCTTAAATGACTCACTGAAAACCATTTACCTCTTTCTAACTAAAACACATACTCAAACCAAGCAGTAAGTGCTCTGTAGCTGCTGAGAGTGAACCCCCAAACATATTTAACTTCTTGAGAACTCAGAATTTCTCTCTAGTTCTTTCTTTTTCACTTCTGAAACTTCTGCTGATCTTAGCTCTGTGTGGGCTCGCTTCAGGTTCAGAAGCAAAATCAATTTCACCTGGGTCAGCCAAGGTCATGGTTTCGATGCCAGAGCATCCAGTGAATTAATAATTATCATACTGCACATATGACAGCCAGTACAGCACTGCCCATCACCAACCCACTTACTAGACTTCTTCTGTGGCCTGTATTTTCAGGAAAAGCTTGGAAAGGTGAGCAAAATATGCAGCAAAATTTATTATAATTTTTTTTACTAGACTAGATCTTATAGTTTATATTTTGCACACTTTTGACTGGTATTCGATATGGCATTTTTTAAACCCATGCTGGTCAACTCTAACAGAAATATACTTTATTCCTGACAAAGTTGGCTTATATATCCTAGGGCAAGGGGATATTTATAGTTGACAATATCAGATTTTCAATGTTTGAGGGTTTTATCTTCCAGCATGATAGGCTAGGCTTAGGGGAAGGTGATCCTAAAGACTTGGATTGATTGATTGATTGATTAAAACCCACTGCAGAATGGAGTGCCTGTATGACCAAGATGACCATATAGTCAACCATAGGTATTTGGACAGTGATACAGTTTGTTTGTTTTTTGCCTCCAAAAGCTACCATGATGAATTTGAAATGAAGTAATAAAGCTCTGAATGAAGTATAGACTTTCAGCTTAAATTCAATGGCTTTAACATTCCTTTATTGACTGATAAGCAGTTTCATGACAAAGTTTGGCTCCTCATTTAATGACAAATTAAGCACACAAAAAGCCCAAAAAAATCAATGCAGGAATGTTCTGGCTCCAGTTGAAACTAAAAATTAAACACTCTTTACAACTAAGCAAAAAGACATGCTAAACCTTGAGTTGGATGGAGTACAGTAGTAGAAGACCAGGCAAGAAAAGCGCTACAGTTGACATTGGTGTAATTAAACTGTACATTAGAATATAATCCTTGGCCTGTCCAGATACAATTGATGTTGCTCTGTTTCACCCAGGCATAGGCTTCATGCTTTGTGATGGTATAATTCTAGTTCATCCTGAGAAATAATAAGATGTGCTGGAAGCTGCTGAATAATGAGGATGGAAGCGATTTTGTTAAATTAAGACACATGATTAATGACATAATTACAACTAGAACTATTCAAGCAGCAATGCATTGCCTATACACTGGAATCTTGTTAGAGATTTATTTAAATGTTTGCCATTTTCTCATTTATATATACAATCATATTAGTTTCTTTCTTTATTTGTTTATTTTAAATTGTCTCTTGCTTTTAAGTTGCATCATAACGCAGTTATTTAATCTGCTGCTTTAGTCCCAATTAAAGTGTCTATGCCTACTGCTGTGCTTTTTCTCTCGAGTAATAATATACTCTTTTTCTTTTTTTATTTATGTGCAATAAAAAGCCCACAGGTAAGTCTTATGACTAAAATGACTTGTTAGCAGTATGTTCCTAAAAGATGTCTAATACAAAGAGGGATCTATGCAAATAGATTGAATTACGACCTACAGTGTGATTTTTTTTTAGCATGAAAGTCACTTTAAAGCAGCACTTGTAGGAGCAAGCAAATGTTATAAAAGTGCAGGTATTATAAATGTGAAAGATTGTTTTCTCCATTGGGAGTCAAAATGCAAAAACAATTACTTTTTGTTTCACAAAAGGCTGTTCCATGTACTTTAGGAACAGAAATACACAAACAAAGCTCTCTGTTAACCGGGATTTTAAATGGTGTTGATCTTGCCACAGAATTATGCATATATTTATGCATATAAATATGCATTATGCATATAAGATTCAAGTTTTCTGGACGTTTCTTTGTGATTTAAACTTTCATGGCTTTAGAAACCTATTTGCACTGCAGTTACATATTGTCTTCTTAACAAATTTTAACATTATCATCTTATATTCTAAATATATAGCTACATTCTAAAAAAAACTCTTCTGGGTAAACAGTTAAACTTTAACCAAAAGTTGAAAAAAAAAAAGTTTACATATACGTTTGTTAATAAAATGATATATAATATTGTCAACAGTAATTTTTTTTTTTTTTAAACTATCATAATTGCATGCAGATATGCAGATCAGCATTCTTTATTTCATGATTTTACTGTAACAGTGACTGTATAAATTCTATCTCAGCATATCTAAGTGGATTTTAAGGTTAAAAATATATTTTTTTTGTTTGGGAAAAATTGCTGCACATTCAAACACCATCTTTATTGAGGCATTTATTTTTTTTTAGATATTACAATTATTTACATTTGGTACTGATCAGACTAATTCCCAATATGGTGGAAAATTTGTGGACACCAGACCTGAATTTATCCCATTTAATCCCCATTTGCTATTTATTTATTATAAATATTTCACTAGATTTTGGAACAAGAGACTGTCTTTTTGTATATAGCTTTTTCACTGGGGACTCCTTATTATTCTCAAAGCTGATCTGGTACCTATGAGTGTTAAATTACTTGCAACCTTCCAAAATAGATTTAATTATGGCATTATAAATAACACATACAAACAAACAAACAAACATTTTTGCCAAAAAAATAACATTCATTAGTGATGTGCAGTTGTAGTTCTATTCATCAGATTTCCAGAGAATCTACTTTTGTTTTTGCTCCACAAACCCGATAATGGATTTGCCCTCTTATTTTTGGACATGAATGACATGCTTGGTAATTTTTTAAATTATCCCATTTGTCTGCTATATTCCTACACTACTATGGAAATGTCTGTAAATGGTAATGGAAGTTTGGGGTGTGGTTTTAACATTACACAGCATTTATATTCCAGCTGAAAGAGAGAACAGCTGTAAAGCTTTATTTCCTCCATATATTGTTTTTTATGTGATGATCCCTTCAACGTCCCTCAGCACCTTTCAACTGTACCTAAACATTTCTTTTAACGTAAGAAGGACAGATCTCATTACTGCTGATCTTTTTGTTGGATTTGTCCTTGTTAGATCATTATTCAGCAAAGCAAAGTGGAGCAAGGACTTTAATGAGCTCTCAGCTAGAAGAAACATTCAGTTCCTTGACATAGTATACTATTGTGTGCTTCCAACATTGATTTCTAGTTAATTTCTAATAATATTTTGAAGTTCCTAAAATGTATAACTTCATCAAAGTTCAAACCTAATAGAGAAGTGGTTATTTATTTACTTTTATAAAAAATAAAATTTATAATATGCAGTATGTGAGTGCGGTTCATGTTTTTGGGAAAAGCATGGTTGAAATTTAAATGATGAGATGTTTATGTAGTGTGAGAACAAGTGACAGATGCACAGTGCAGCAGCAGCCCTTTGACAAAAATAAAAAAATGGGCTGCAGTTTTTAAAAATATATTGTCTGGGGATTCCACTGTATGGGTCTGAACTCAAAATCTGTTAACTCATCGTAATATTATAAACACTTGTTAAGGCATATAAGGTCATGATTATTGCCAACATCATTGGATATACATGCACATATGCTTTATACTATATATTTAAGCAAAATTAAATAGGTTGGTGGATGGAAAACATGAAGATTAATGATCCTAACAAATGTAATAATATACAGTGCAAACACATTGTCTTTTATCGTTGTTTAGAGACACATGCATGTTTTTTAGTTTATATGGAACAAACTGGGTAAATAGCAAAACCACACAAGAGTTGGACAGTAAATGACTTGATTTGATATTTTGTCTTCAACTGAAGAACTTATATATGATGGATAACAAGAGTGAAGATGTGACCAGACTGCCTCACACCCACAGTCAAACCCTGAAGTGGAAGATTAATGCTTTGGGGTTGTTTTCGAGCAGAGATGGTTGGAGACTTACTCCGGGTAATAGGAATAATGAACCAACAAGCGTATCAGTCCATACTTCATGCAAATCTGGACTGTGGCTAATTGGAATCAACTTACCATACAGCAGGACAATGACCCAAAGCATACGTCCAAGCTCTGTAAGCATTATTTATATAGCAAAGAGTCAGCTGAAGTATAATCTATCATAGAATGGCCTGAACAGTCACAGCAGAAATTGCCCAGATGGCAAGAGTGTGTGAAGCTCTTATTCATGATAAGGAAGGTTTTTTCAATAAAATAAAGTTTAGCATTTGTACATGTATATATTTATTTCATTAAAGTAAATTATAAATTTGTTGATTCAAATTAGCCAAAGTCCAGATTTGCATGAATTGAATGGTGTTAAAGTATGGAATGGTAGCAATGTTGGTTCAGTATTCCTTTCACCCAGAATAAGTCTTCAACCTTCTCTGATCCAAAACAACCCCAAACCATTAAGCTTCCACCACAATGTCCGCTAACATCCTCTCTCCTGTTCTCTGTCACACATAAGTTCTTCTGTTAGAGCTAAATATGGCACATTTGTCTAAATTCCAATCATTTACTGTCCGATTCTTTTGTGTTTTTGCCATTTATCCAGACTCTTGCATATAACCAAAAGGAACATGCCTGTGTCTCTAAAAACAATAAAAGACTAAGTTTTTCCAAACCTTTGACAGGTGCTGTGAATAAAATGAATAAAATAGATCTAAACAGCTATAACAAAGTCTTTTGTTTAAAAGTGCTATATAAATGAAAATAAATTGAATGAATTTAACTGTTGATCTCATATACCACAAAACCCATTCGTTTCATATGACAATTCTGTTTGTGCAGTATTTTCAGTAAAGGTGATTTAAGGCTTCAGGCAATAATATTTAAGAGGCAAATGTTAAATTCTATCATTATATAGTTGATAAGGGATGTTCCACTTCCAAGCCCATTTAATCTATAGCCCACACTATCTTCATCAACTCACCATATCAATTAATCACATATAATTCTATTGAATATTCGGAAATACCATGACAGTGAAAGAGTATATATGCAGAAGATATAAAAGTACCTGGAGCAATAATTAACTTGGTAATAATTTGTGCCCAATATCAATTTCAGCCCGATTCCCTAATGTTCCATTAAATTGAAAGCGAATAATTGAATCAATTTTACACTTCTGCACTGAAAGGAGGTTAGCCTGATGGTGTATGATACAGCAGGACAATGCCTCTGTATGATCTATAGTTTAGCTATAGTGGCTGCAGCAATGAGGAACTCCCCAAAAGCAATTAATAAAACCGAGAAGATATATTACTTGGCCATGAATACTGAGTTAGTAACGTTCGAAAGCATATACTCACACGTGCACAGTTCTAGCACATGCATGGTCCAGCAGTTTCTTTCACAGTGCTTTGAGAAGTGTAGGGCATATAGAGGTGAAGCACTCAGAGAGGACAGAATTGGACTCATTCATGAGGCATAGCTGGGTATTTATATGGGCTCAGCACATCTTCATCCCACAGGCGAGAATTTACAAATAGAATTAAAATGGAATGCCTCGGCTTTAATTTTCTGATGCAGTGACCCGTTCCACCATGGTGTAATGGGGGGTCCCACTGTGACAATTAGAATGAATCACTCCTGAGCAAAATTTGCCATATGGATTCATGCCTCATCAGGAAGTGAATTGACTTAAATGATTTCTCTGATGGAACCTAGGGACACTTGCTCTCCCGGCCTGCCATTTCCAACCGTGCCCCTACAGACGTGTTGAGGATGATAACATGGTAGTACAGCTCGGTGTAGATATTTTTTCTGACTACATTTCTGGTTGTGTAAGTCCCCATTAAAATGGCGAGTCGACATTATGAAGGACAAAAACAGCAGGGCGGCAGTAAGTCTAGTCATCATGTATTTTAAGCTGCATTTAGAGAGCATTTACTCATGCTGACAACACTGTGCTGTCATGTTTATTCTACCTAACCTTCTTAAAAATGAATATACATGTGCAAGCTGATATCTAAATCGATTCATGTTGCATTCACATGAAAACATGACCACTCTTTGGATCATTTATTTGAGTAAGATTTTAGAGTCTGAATTTATGAGCTAAATGACAAATATTTTAAATTAAGGTGCAGTCCTTGGCATAATCCAAATTCGAGCCCTTTGCCAATCTCTTGCACAATATATAAAGGGCCTCATTTATTCTAAAATAGGACATAATCTTCGTTTGAGAGGGCAAAAATCTATATTTAAATGATGCAACATTAGAATATTGTTTGTCCCATTATGGATCACCACTAAATTAATCAAGGGCCAATGGAAGTACTTAGTGTCTGAAGTGGGAACCACTTTATTGGTCTGAGTTCTGTCATATACATGAGCTTAAGGACTGTAATTACCATGAATCATTTAGCTCTGTACAACAGAGATTAGCAAGAGGTGATGGCATTTATACATAGAGACATATTTTGCTTTGCCAAATAATATTTTCAGAGTCTAAAGCAGGAGCAAAAGCACAGACAGCGACAATGCTGGTGAGCCATTATTAAAGACATCAACATCCAAACTGTAGTAAGTTGGCAAGGTTTTGGGGCAAATAACAGATGATTTCCTAATTAACCTGTTTAACAGTGTACCTAAAAGGACCGTGTCAAAGGATTTTGTCATCACACAAAGGAGTGGTGCTAATGGGTAACCAGGGTTGGAGCTTGGCCACACCGTCAGCTTATGACTGCATTTTTACTCATTTTTTATTAGGAATAATACATGTTTCTTAGCAATAAACCTTTCTCTTTAGTGCCAGACACACACACACATTGTCTCCAACTTGTATTGCCTGTTTTCAGTCAAATCTCCGATGGTAATAATGCAAAACATAGAACTTTGGTTGCTTTTTATTAAGTATGGAAGGGATAAACCTCAAATCACAGTCATTTTTATTCATTCCATAAAGCATTTATGGGAAATAAATATGTCCACATTAGTTGATTAGGATGCTTATTTTAGTGTCTCACAAAATGAAATCATTTCATGCTTTATGTACAGTATCTCACAAAAGTGAGCACATCCCCTCAAATTTAATTTATTATATGTAAGAGACAATACTATAGAAAATAAAATTGGATATATTTTTGAGTAGTAAATGTGCAGCTTGTATAGCAGTACAGATTTAAGGTCCTCTAAAAAAAACATGCAGCCATTATTGTCTAAATAACTCCCAACAAAAGTGAGTACACTCTAGGTGAACATGCAAAAATGTGTCCAAGTGTCAATATTTTGTGTGACCACCACTGCTATCTAGCACTGCCTCAATCCTCCTGGGCATGGAGTTCACCACGGAGCTGCTGGATGTTAGACACATGGCGCTTCTCCACCTTCTGCTTGATGATGCCCCACAGGTGTTTAATAGGGTTCAGGTCTGGAGAAATATTTGCCCACTCCATCACTTTTATCTTCAGCTTTCTCAGCAATGCAGTTTGCCCCTAATTGGTCAACTTTGCAAAAAAGCCTGGCTCCACCACTGATTACACAAAATGTAGATCTCACTCATTTTGGTAAAAAGGTAACATAAATTGTTAAGTAAAGAGTGTGAAGTGAAGAGTAAAAAATAAACCTGAACATGGAATACAACAACCAAGGAAAACAAATTGAGACTTATATACATGTGCTAATCAAGAAAGCAGGTGTTGAAGAGAATTGTAGTCCATTGCCATATTCCTGACACTAAAAAGAAAATCTGACATTTATGTAAATATTAAACAAGATTCTATGTTGTTGCCAATAATATAATTGGTAATGATAACTGTTTGATAAAAAAAGTAAAAGTCAGAAAGTATTTATGAAAAGGTAATGAAATTAATGTAGATAAATCAGTCTTTCCTGCTACAACCTTATGCTCCTCAAACTTATCTGCAACACATTCAAGGTCACACCACATGCTACAGAACAGTTTAGGATGTGAGGGTTCATTTCTCTTCCCCTGTGTGAAACTGGACCAACATCTGCTGTAAATGAATCCTAATTTGGAGAGTAATCTGCTGCTCTTATGATGCAGCACTGCCAGTTTTAACTGGCGCTTCTCCTACATCCAGTCTGTTGACTCTCTGTCTTAGTATCCCACAGGATGATGATAGCTGTTAAGCAAACATGTTTATTTTACAGAGATATTGTGTGTATGAATTAGGACGAATATTGTCTTTTACAGCACAGAGATAAAATACAATATTACAAGTTTACTGTTGTCATCACTAATCCTAAGTAATTTTGTAAAGGCTTTGCCTTTAAGGATTAGAGTGATGTTTAAAAGGCAATAAAAACTTTTTCCTTATAATCAGAACGCACTACTTTATTGTGCAAATTGCTCTGTTGACTGGAGTTCTAAACTTTCCATTCATAAATGTAATTATTTACTGGCCTTTACCCAAATGTTTGTAATATGAGAAATTTTAGATTTCACAAAATCTTCTACTACTTGGGTTGTGTTGGCAACATATTGTCAGTGCACAAGTTCAAAAGATATGCTGTTATTTATACAGATCTCCTTATTCAGAGTGGTGGTACATCGGTGCTTAAGTTGATTTTATGGTTGGCTGATTCCGATTATTAGAATTTCCTGTGTGTGGTCATGCGAGATGGGCCTTTTACAATATTGTCAGACTGCTGGCTTCAACAATTTGCCTTTAATCCAACAAAAAACTCTGGAAATAGAACACGTGAAGTCAATCTGCAGATCTGTTTTTCCCACACAATGTTAAAATAAAAGCAAAAACCTGAGACAAAAAAAAACAATAAAAGCAGAAATATTCATATATGAATGAAAAGATGTGAAGCTTTGAAATAAACAACTAATAAAAGTGCATTATATCTCTACATATTATGCTTTATTGATAAATCTAATACAAATGAGCATATTAATGACTGAAAATTATTTTTTGTATTAATTAAACGAAATTACATTTCTTAAATACGGCTTCAATCATTAGAATTCAGAAGCATAATCCACCACACTAAATTTTTACATTAATAAATGTTACTTAATGTAAAAAGAAGCGAATGAAGAAACCAAAACCTGAAGCATGGAACATGTAGCAAGGAAACATCTAGAATCACCAACCATGGATGACAATCATGAGTGTGGATCAAAGTTAGAATTAAATGCACATCAAGGGTGACAGGGGACATATTTTACTAATCATTGAAATGTGTGTAGGTCATGTGACATGGAAATGCTTATGTGAGATGTAGTCCCATGGCTATAGGCACAATCCTGACAAGCAAAAGTACAGCAGGAAAAAGACTTAAGCTTTTCCAGGAACAACCTTTTGCTGTTTTTTTTTTAAATACATTTTTCCTATGCATGTCAATAAATTGCATGTACAGTTTCATGTAGCTGTGTATCATAACTGTGAAGGTGCAATGCAAATACAGACCAAAACAATCCATAAAAACCATTACTTTAGACATATATCAGATTTGATATAAGATATGATATGATTTAGACAATCTATGGACAGTTGTTAAAAAATCAAAACAACACTATGAAGACTACGAACAAGACACATTGACCAGGTGGCAGACCCAGTGACACATTAACACAACAATAATAACAAAAGTTTCAGATCAAGCCTTTGACATATTAGAACTTATATTGAGGTGCTAATTAAAAGGCCAACAGCATGTATGAGTCATGCTGAAGAATAGTTTAATGCTGATTTTGACACAACCATGACAGTTCCCTTGGTTTTATAAAATGCATACATTCATGCTTACAGTTGCAGCTCACTTTAAATGTAAATGTAGTTGATAAAAAAAAATTAAATATTACTAATTGCTTGTGTACACTTTAAAAACACACAGAGTTGTTTAGGGTATTACTTGTTTTCATGGGCTTTATACTTAAATTAGGCTGCATAGCATTAATGCCAGTTTATGGTTAGTTGAACTAAATGCACTAATGTTGCTGGTTTTTGAATAATAACAGTTAAATTGTGTTTATTTTACTGTATGTTGTAATTCCATGGCATTACACTGCCCCATTACTATTATTGGAGTGTCTTGCAACAACTTCTGATCCCTCTGTTGTGTGAAAAATGGAGTACACCCTCTTTGAATGATATGGTTTTATGTATCAGGATGCAAAGCTAAGAGAAAAAAAAAGATAATTACTACCTTATATCTCAGTTTCTACAGGTCTCAGTTAGCACGTTGTATGTTAAAGTTAATGACAGTACAATGAGAATAATACACTAAACTTCCAAAAAAAAAGTCACCACCTGAATTTGACTATATATATATATATCATAGTAGTGATCATTATTATTAGTATAGTAGTATTACAGTATTTGTTTGTTATTGGTGCGTCATGCACTATTGGTCTGATCTGGACAAAGAACAGAAGGAATGTGGTCTAGTAGGGGGCTGCTGGTCTCATCCTGAAATCCACTGCATGCTGTGTTATTAGGCAAAAGCAGTGCAACAAGACTGAGTGTTTGCCGAAGCCCTGTCTCCGGGTACATCTAGTTATCACATCTCACACTTGGCCACCTGCTGAGTTCAGAGAGCAAACCGCACTCTCTTCACAAGTCCTTAGTGTCCCTGTACCAAATATGGAAAACACACTCATGAATATTCATGTTGTGGTCATGATAAAAAACAATAAGATGCAAGGAGCAGCATGGATTCCTGTGGAGGTTTGGAAGAAATACAGTAATTTAATGCTTGTTGCCAGTTGAGCTCATTTTTATTCTGGGAAAAACAAGTAAGAGCACATTGCCAACTAATGCATCAAAGATAAGTGTAAAAGCAGACCTAATTAGTGAGAAAAGAGTGCTTTTGAAATCATTGGTTTTACCTCAGTGGAAGGATGGATGGATGAATAGATGGGTGGATGGATTGATAAATAAACAAACAAATAAATATCAGGCAGAAGAATTTTGGGCAAAATTGGGTTTTCTTTTACAGCAATAATGGTGACAAGGCCTGCAATTTAATTCATTTATAGAAATACTGTAATTGCACCTTTCTTCTTACAAGAAAACAACAATGTTAACATTCATAATTACTTTAGAGTGATCCGGAGCCATAAAGAAGTAATTTCATGTTACATTCCATCAGAACATCCAAGGGAACACATCCAAAAACGATCTGTCCCATCACAAAGGAACGATTCTCTAAACTATCATGCAGAGTGAGGTAGGCAGCACATGTTTTAATATCTGATGCATGCAGGCTTGTTGTTTTGCTGCCAAATGCCATTTTGAAAGGCTCCAAGCTCTAAGAGTGTGGATTATGGCTGTCTAGATTTGTCTAATTCCTGTGATAATAGGATAAAGCTGCTTCAGCTGGTGAAATCTGCATGGAGAATGGATTATTTGAAGGTTTTTGCCAAAGGGATGTTGAACCTGTGAGTTATCATCCTAAACAGGCAGGTTCTCAAGAGGACACCTCACCTCTTCAGGTCATAGAGACAAATCTTCATGTCTATATTACATTGGATGAGCATAGATAGTATGAGGAAGTATGTCAAGTATTTTTAGAATGTCAATTCCTGCAAACATAATTAGCTACATTTCTGTGATGGTATTTCCAAAGATGTGTTTATCTTGAGTTTAGGCATGCTCCATGAAGCCAGTGAAGTAGTTTATGCATTTTCCCCGATACTCATTATTGAGAGAATGAGTATTTCCATGCATGCAGAAGCAATTACAGATCATTTTGCATATGTAATTTACACATCATGTCAATATGTCCTCAATTATAGCCAACGGTCTTGCACAGACATGGTACACACTTTGCACAATTACCATCTGAGTGCTGGATGAAGCAGTGGCTGCACCATTGATCCATATCTAAATCACTGATAATGCCCTCATCAGGATTCCATTGTTTCCAACACATCAAATTTAACCGTGATTATAGCTCAGCCAATAAACAGAGAAACTCTAATAGGATTGTTTGAATACATGAAGAAATCAGTGCTTTGATCTGACAATAAAGCAAAAATGCATGCAACTCTATTTAGAGTTAAATATCTCAGTACCAATTTTGGAGACTTAAAATTCTCATTACTCTTTTAATGCTTGGTAAATGATAATGAAATTACTTCTGAATGCATGTCATCAGCAATTATGTGAGAACAAAACTGCTAATAAGAACAACAACAGGTGATTGGTCTCACACTCAATACAAAAAGCTTGTTCCAAAAGCAACTAATACCTGTAATGTTTTATCCTTTAATTTGCAGTGTTATAATATTTAAATCGAACAATCATAAATGTGTAAATATTTTAATAACAGCATGTATAACTCATTGCCATATGGAAATTCCAAGAAGTAGAATAACCAGCCTTCTTACTGTGGGTTATGTTTTTAAAAGTAATTTTTATGCTGCTACTCATTTATAGAATTTTTGATAAAAGATTAGTGTAATGTTATTATTTATACTTTGATATCAGAGTGGTATATTGGGCAGGAAAATCTTGCAGGGGACACAAGAGCATATAGAATAACTGTTTAAAGCAAGAAAAAAAAATGTTAGCAGGCTACATTAAACTGCTTCAATTGTATTGCCAAATACAGATTATCACTGTGTAGTGCACTATACAATGAGGTTTGAAATGATATCATTTACACCGTGATCTGTGCCCTATAAAAGATATGATGAGTTGCCCAGTCAAATTGTTCAGAAATCAGAGAGAGTTATCATTGACATACTGTATAAGGCACATAAAACTCTAATTTAAGCAAAAACAAAATCAACTAGCTGTAAATATGGGTAGTCTATATAGTCAATGAAGCTAGATGAAATTCTTCTTAGCAGTTGTGAGAAACATGCACCATCTGACTGCATGAACATCTGATTGGTACAAGGTCAGATGGTGCATTTCACCTTGCATGAAAATCCACATTTGGGCTCACTCACGATGAGCTCCACTAAGTTCATTTAGGAGAGTGCTTCACATTGTCTACTGTATACATTTCTGCATCCTGCCCATACTGACCAGAATTCCATAGTTAGAACACAAAGTTAGAAGTCCTGCTTTTGGTCTTGCCATGACCCTGGTGAGGTACTTGAGGTCTTGATTCCCACTGCTGCTATCATTAGTAGATTGCCTTGAAAACTTGTAGATCTGTTGTCGCAGATGGATAGCATCTTTGGAACATGTTTTTTGTTGGTTTGGCCCCTCACAATGCATTCATCCAGCACACCTGAAGACATTCCAGAAAGAAGAGACACTACTACATATGTCTTATACTCCCTAATGTAGAAACTGTTTTAAGAATGATGCACACTCTATCCTATGAATTCAGTTCCAAGAGGACTATCCATCTACGGAGACTGCTGAAACGTGGAAAGACCCTGTCTACGTTGTGGCCATCCGATTATTTGATCACTGGCAATTTGCTCAACTGTGATGTGGAAATGAGGAGCTACCCATTGAGTGGTAAATAAATTTGGTGGGTTGTGTCCATTCTAGATTCAATAGGAATTAATCAGAATCAGAATCAGGTTTATTGGCCACACACACAAGGAATTTGGTTCCAGCTGTTAGTCACTCTCAAAGTACAGACATAAATAAAAACTATACGATTAGAATGATATAAGACCCACTTAGTGGTGGACACACTCTTGATTTAACACTAACATTTGGATTCAATATAAAAAATATAGTCATAATTCCACAGCCTGAAGCTATTTCAGATCATTACCTTATCTCTTTTAAAATCTGCCAGTGTACCTCACCACTACAATAAGCATGCATTGATCTCCGTTTGACCTTACAGAGCTCAACTGGGCCACTAAATGCATAGAATCAACATTTTGTTACACTCTAGATCAGTGGTCCCCAACCTTTTTTGCACCACGGACCGGTTTAATGTCAGATAATATTTTCACAGTCCGGCCTTTAAGGTGTGGCGAATAAATACAACAAAATAAAATGATATGACCGGCATAAAAACTGGTATTTTCTAAATCTAATAATAAACGTAATTCCACTGTGTAGGTTGTTGTTTATTTTGCTCGCTTGGGTGTTTGAATTTAGCAGTTATGTATTATGTGTTAGTGGCCGGAGCAGCCCCTTTAAGAAGGTAGCGGATGGAGGTAAGACATGTGACCGGCAAACATCTTGACATGCATCAAGAGTGAGTCATAGACAGATGTGGAAAGAGATTCTGGTAATTTTCCAAAATAAAACATTGTGCAGAGATAATAAATAAAACGGAAATAATGTTATGTAATGCTATGTATGCCCGGTACCAATTGACGGGGGTTGGAGACCACTGCTCTAGATGATGTAGCTCCAATTAAAACCAATATGATTAGGAAGAAATAATTAGCACTGGGGTATAATGATCATAAATGCACATGAAAACAGACCACTGGAAAATTAGAGCGTATATGGCGTCAAACCAAATTGACAGTATTTCAGATAGCATGAAAGGAGAGCCTCCTGAGTTATAGAAAAGTTCTTCAAATAGATAATTCCAGAAGTTTAACCTGTTCTAAATATAATAAACTCTTCCAAGTCAAGTCAAGTCAAGAATCTTTTATTGTCATTTCAACCATATATAGATGACGCAGTACACAGTGAAATGAAACAACAATCCTCCTGAACCCTGGTGCTACATAAAACAACAATCACAGAAAACACAGGGCTAAAGACTAATAAGTGTCCTCACCACATAAAGTGCATGTGTGCAACCTGGTGCAAACAGTGCAAAGACAACACAAGACAGTGTAAGACAACACAAGACAGTGTAAGACAAATACACAAAACACAAAATAGCACCGCCAGTAGACCTGTTGTATATTGCACACTGCAGTGTGTAAAAAAGTAAAGTGAACATTGTAATTAACAAAAATGTAAACAAAATGTTGTGCAAAAGAGCAATAGCAGCAATCCAAAAAAAGATGTGCAAAAACGGTGTGTGTGTGTGTGTGTGTGTGTGTGTGTGTGCGTGCGTGCGTGCGTGCGTGCATGATATTAGCACTGGTTATGTACCTGAATATTTCAAATAGGCAGTTATCAACCCCCTAATTAAGAATCCTGACCATGACCCTTGTCAGCTGTCCAACTAGCTGTCCAATATCTAACTGCCCCTTAATCTACAAGATTCTAGAAAAGGTTGTAGCACAGCAGTTATGCTCACACCTAGTGCAGCATTTAACACCATTGATCTTAATATCCTCCTTGCTAGACTAGAAGATCTTGTTGGAATAAAGGGAACAGCTCTCTCCTGGCTTAGGTATTATTTCACTGATCACTATCAGATTGTTGATGTAAATGGTGAGTTCTCCACACTCTCTGAGGTAAAGTTTGGTGTTCCGCAAGGATGCTGCGTCTGGGTGATATTATATGTAAACATTGTGTTAGCTTCCATTGCTATGCTGATGATACACAGTTGTATATTTCAGCAATGCCAGAAGAGAGAGCTCAGCTTATTAATGTTCAGGATTATGTAAAGGACATTAGACAGTGGATGCTTGATAACTTACTTCTGCTCAACTCGGATAAAACAGAAGTACTTATGCTAGGACCATGTGCAGCTAGAAGTTAACTTTTTTATTTTGTATTAACTCTGGATGGTCTTTCTGCCTCAGTGTGTACAGCGTTAAAAGACCTTGGTGTGATTATTGACCCTATCTGTCCTTTGTGGCTCTTGTGAATAACATCATCAGGATAGCCTTCTTTTACCTTAGAAATATTTCTAAAATAAAAAAAATGATGTTACAGGATGAAGAAAAATTAGTTTATGCTTTTGTTACATCTAGATTAGACTACTGTAACGCTTTACTGTCTGGGTGTTCGAGTATGTGCATAAATAAGCTTCACTTAGGCCCGAATGCACCAGCAAGAATCCTTACTAGATCAAAAACATATGAGCACATCACCCTGTTCTGATCAGTCTACACTGCTCCCAATTAAATCTCGCATTGATTATAAAATACTACTACTGACGCATAAAGCACTTAACGGTCTCGCACCGCATTATCTGAGTGAACTTTTGTACCATGATGATCCTCAACTCCTACTTAGATCAAAAGGTGCAGGCTATTTGTTGGTACCTTAAATAATGAAGACTACAGCAGGGGGCAGATCTTTCTTTTATAAAGCCCCACAGTTATGGCACAGCCTTCCAATTAGTGTACAGGAATCAGACACAGCTTCAGTTTTCAAGTCAAGGCTAAAAACATATTTATTCAGTCAAGCCATTTTATCGGTAGGTTTTCTTTAAGTAAAGGAGCAGATATAGTATTTTACATAAAACTGTAAGAAATTGCCTCCCTATTTAAACAAGGTGCTTGAATTGAGAATGTTTCTAAGGTTCATTATAGTTTTAAATTATTTTGTTTGTAGGTTATCCTTCAGTTACTCATGTGGGGAATAAAACATAATAGCTAATATGGCATGAAAAAATTGAAGGCACTATAGTAAAGAGATTTAAAGATGTATAGATGGGGTATCGTTTTAACATATCCATGCAGCTAAAAGAGCTGTCTCCAGAGGTGATGGCTACAATTGTTAAGCCACATATACATTCACTACTGTGCACTCAGAAAAGTAGTCTGTCACCACACAAATAATGTGTCATGTGCACACAAAAGTTCAACTCCGATTTCATTGATGTTGAATTTCCGAAAAATTTAGTCACAGGTTTTGTAACAACAGACTTCAAAAATATATTTATTCATAAATAAATAAATAAATAACCATGTAAGAAGTGTACAGATCTTTCTCAAGTTCCAGTGAACATTGCTTTGCCATTTGCTGTTCAGATATGGGTTTGGGTACAGTTGCCTAATTGAGTTTTTGTGGATGATTTATGATTTATGCATAAATCTAGTCTGCCCATATGCTTTTCTTCAGAGTTTGCATGAATTTGAGATGTTTAACAGCAGAACACACAATGTAGGGGCACTTTGCCAGTCACCGTCCAAAAATATGTACATCGTTACAGAATCTCCTTCAGCACTTCTACTAGGATAAGGTACCAAAGAAATGGAAAGAAACACTGAAATATTTTGAAAAGAATTTCTATATTTTAGGTATGCAATAAATTATTGATAGACTAACACATAAGTGATAGCGGATAGAATCATTTTGTTTTAGTTTAGTATATGTGTTTTAAAAGAATGTAAATTCAAACACGACTGGGAAGTGTGTGTTGCTTGTTATATTTCGATTTATAAAACTTCTTTTTCTTATTGTAAATTCTTACCATTGTCTTCGGAGCATCGTATTCTTATGGCACCAGTTTTTACTTGAATCAGTTACGTTCCTAGCCATGTGTCTTGTGTTTTATTGTTTCCTGGTTTTGATTCTCATTATATATTTTTTGTGTTTTGACCCCTTCCATGGACTTTGATTAGGAGTCTTGTATTGGCCTTAAGCTGGACTATTTGAACCATAAAACAAAAAAATTGGTTCTTTTACTTACAGTAAAGCCAAAGTCAAGGAGGTCTTGAAACGTCGCTAAAAATGAAATCTTCTGCCAACCGTAATTTAACACGTACGATGCACATATTGAAGATTATCACTGATGAATGGCAGGCTTATCAGCAACCCTTAACATATGTTGGATTTCAGCATCATCCCATATGGCATTGAAGACATTTCATGGCTCATAATACCAGAGCCCACACACAAGACTTGGAACATATGTTGCAGATATTCAGTGTAGTATGGAGTTATTTTGGAAACTGCACCGCAAAACTGCTCAAAGAATATTTAAGTCCTGGCTGAAGACGTGCCATAGATTTAACAAAATATGTGGACTATTGCATGACATTATGTCTTCCAGTTCATTCCTTAGTTGGTAAAAAGCAATAAATAGAACAATAGAGATTCAGCATATTTTAATAACTTGAACAAACAAACAAAAAACCTCACAAAAGAAAAAACACCTTCCTGAGGCAACATTATCTTAGAAATTTCTATGGGATTGGTGATATACGTAATACCTTATGAACAATACATACAATAAAGTATGCTTTCAATTCATAATGCACCTTTTAACCAATTGATGAAATGTAACACGTTTTCATAAATATTAAATCATGCAACAGTCTGTATGCATTATAATATGCTATGAATGTGTTCATAGGTCATCATGAATATGGTCATTATAGAAAATGTTCCAGTCACTAAATAAGCCAAATCAAGCAATAAATGTCAGCTATATGAAAAAATTACATTACTTTTGCCAAAAGCAGGGTTTATGGCACCTGTAAAAAATTGATGTATTTCAGTTTTAATTAAAGGACTATCTAGATAATATGTAGCCTTCATTGAAAATTAGACACACTTATCTGCCTGTATAAAATATGTACAATACAGATCATTCTTTCACATTAGATCAACAAACACAGTCCAATTGTGTAGTGTGCATTTATTCCTCATCACTACTTCTTACCCCAAAAAGTCATGCCACCTACTTGCCCATGCATCTTTCCAATGTCTCCAACCACAGTCCATCAACATGTGGAACAGGACTATTGGTCGGCTCCTTGTCAGAAATTGAGCAAGTTTGTGGTCAGCCATAAAACCAATGAAGCCAAAACAGAGCAGAAGAAGAAAAATGAGAGTCTGACATCAGCAAGCATAGACATGTCACTATTGACCTGCAGCACAGTGGCCAGTGAACACAACTGAAGAGAACACAAACTGCATTTCTCTACACTAATGTTAAGATCTACACTAGTGTTGATCTTCCTTTTCTTCTTCTTTCGGCTTTTTCCACTAGGGGTCGCCACAGCAGATCATCCATCTCCATAGCCCCTGTTTTTTACATTTGCCTCATTCACACCAACCACCTGCATGTCTTCCCTCACCTCATCCACCTTCCTGGCAGTTTCATCCTTAGCATTCTTCTACCAATATATCCCATGTCCCTCCTCCCTTTTCTCTGAAACGCCCTACATGCGTTATTCCTCTAATAAACTTATTTCTAATCCTGTCCATCCTCGTCACTAACAACTGAAAACATGTTCAGCTCTGCTACCTCCAGCTCCACCTCCTTTTCTACCTTCACCGCCTTTTACTCAATACCACTGTTTCTAAACCAAACAACATTGCAGGTCTTACCACCACCCTATAAACTTTCACTTTCACCCTTGCAGATACCATTCTATTACAAATCACTCCTGCCACTCTTCTCCACCCACTGCACCCTGCCTGCACTATTTTCTTCACTTCACTAAAACACCCTTCATTACTATGCACTGTTGACCTCAGGTACTTGAACTCATCCACCTTTACCAACTCTTCTCCCTAGCGACTGTACCACTCCGCTGCCCTTCCTCTGATTCACACACATGTACTCTGTCTTCGTCCTACTGACTTTCATTCCCTTCTCTCCAGCGTGTACCTCCACCTTTCCAGGCTCTTCTCAACCTGCTCCCTACTCTGACCACAAATAACAATATCATCCGCAAACATCATCACGAAGACTCCTGTCTGATCTCGTCCGTCAACCTGTCCATCAGCACTGCAAACAGGAAAGGGCTCAGAGCTGATCCTTGATGCAGTCCAACCTTTACCTTGAACCAGTCTGTCGTCCATACTGCACACTTCACTGCTGTCACACTGTCATCATACATATCTTGCACCACCCTTATATACTTCTCTGACACACCTGACTTCCTCATACAATACCAAAACTCCTCTCTTGGCACCCTGTTGTACACTTTCTCTAAATTCACAAACACACAATGCAACTTCTTCGGACCTTCTCTGTACTTCTCTTTTAATATTCTCGAAGCAAATCTTGCGTTCGTAGTGCTTTTCCTCAGCATGAAACTATACTGTTGCTCACCGATGGTCACCTCTTCTCTCAGCCTGGCTTCCACAACTCTTTCCCATAACTTCATGGTGTGGCTGATCAACTTTATTCCCCTGTAGTTACTGCAGCTCTGCACATCCCCCTTATTCTTAAAAATCAGTGCTAGCACACTCATTCTCCATTCCTTATGCATCCTCGCAGTTTCAAAAATCTTATTAAACAATCTGGTTAAAAACTCCAGTGCCATCTCTCCTAAACAGCTCAACGCTTCTACCGGTATGTCATCTGCTTCTAACGAATTTCCACTTTTCATCCTCTTAATAGCTGCTCTCATTTCCTCCTTACTAATCCTATCCACTAATCCATCTCCACATCATCCAACCTTCTCTCTCTCATTTTCCTCATTCATCAGCTGCTCTCTTCACCTTCTCCATACAATCTCCTCAGTAGTTAACACATTTCCATCTGCATCCTTATTACTCTAACTTGCAGCACATCCTTCCCAGCTTGGTCCCTCTCCCTGGCCAATACAAATACTTTTCTCCTTCCTTAGTGTCCAACTTCTCATACAGCTTCTCGTATTCCTTTTCCTTGGCTTTTTGCTACATCCCTCTTCGCCTGCTGCCGCATATCCTTGTACTCTTGCCTACTTTTCTTATCTCTCTGTTGATCCCAATCCTGTTTTGCCAACCCATTTCTCCTTATAATTTCCTGGACTTCCTCATTCCACCACCCCATCTCTTTCATATGTAAAGCGCTTTGAGTGCTGCAGAAAAGCGCTATATAAATGTAACAAATTATTTGTCTTCCTTTCTATTTCCAGATGTCACACCAAGTCCCTTTTTAGCTGTCTCCCTTATCACTTCTGCAGTAGTTACCCAATCATCCAGCACCTCTTCACCACCACTGAGCCGCTGTCTGACCTCTTCCCTGAATCTCACACTACAGTCTTTCTCCTTCAGTTTCCACCATCTTTTTAGTCCTCACTCTCCTCCTCAAATCTAAATCCATCCTACAGACCACCATCCAATGCTGTCTATCTACAATGTCCCCTGCCAACACCTTACAGTATCCGATCTCCTTCAGGTTGCATCTCCTACATCCTTAAACAAAATCTACCACCATCTGCCCTTTCACATTCCTCTCCTTAAGGCCATACCTACCTATGACCTCCTCATCACCTCTGTTCCCTTTAGCAACATGCCCATTAAAGTCTGCCCCAATCACCAATCTTTCATTCCTAGGTACACTCTCCACCACTTAATCTCACAACCCACTTGTGGAGTATAGGCACTGATGACATTCATCATTCCCCCTTCAATTTCCAGCTTCCCATTCATCACTCTATCAGAAACTCTCTTCACCTCCACTATACTCTTACTGTACTCTTTCTTCAGAATCACCCCTACATCATTTCTCTTTCCATTCACACCATTATAGAACAGTTTAACCCACCTCCAATGTTCCTGGCCTTACTCCCTTTCCACTTGGTCTCCTGAACACACAACATATCTACCTTTCTCTGCTCCATCATATCAGCTACCTCTCTCCCTTTACCAGTCATATAACCAACATTAAAAGTGCCTACCCTCTCTGTTCCACTTCTCCTTTCCCTGCTGTCTCTGTAGACGTATTTCTCCTCTCCTTCTCCTCCTTCGGTAAACAGTAGCCCAATTTCCACGGTACTCTGTTGGCTAACAATACCTGTGGTGGCCGTTGGTAACCCGGGCCTTGACCAATCAGGGATGGAATTATGGTTTGTGATCCGCATATTTGATTTGGCACATGTTTTATTCTGGATGCCCTTCCTAATGCAACCCTCCCCATTTATCCGGGCTTGGGACCGGCACTAAGAGTGCACTGACTTGTGCAACCCTAATGGCTGGGTTACACTTGTGGTAATAGAATAACATAATAATGTAGACACAGACAAGTTATGTATTTCAAATTAATTGATATGTAAATCTTTTTGCTTGTTACGCTAATTGCTTGCTTGCAACGCTAATTCCGCTCCTCCGCTTCTGTTTCATTACCTATCCCATAGCATAGTGAGGTTGCACCAGCTGCAGTTGTGTCCAACCTCATGAAGATTATGAATCTTCAAAGAATAGATGCTGACCCCACAATCATCTGGAACCATCTAGCGATGTACCAGTGCCCCATTGGATCCCACTTCATGTACTGTTTTGAGATTGGGCTTCGTTGAATATTTAAAGGCTCTGGCATGGAGGAGTCGGTTCTCAGATCTCAGATGTTGACCTATTTTATAAGTTGCTCAACTGTTGGTTCCACAACATCAAATGACTGTATAAGACTGTAGAAAGGACATTATGAGGATGATCTCCCCTTTTGAGGTTTCTTCCTCATACCATCTAGGGGAGGATTTCTCCTCACGGATAAACACACATCATTTATATTAAACATTTTTTACAGCTTTGAGATAATGTCCATTGTGAAAATCTCTATAGAAATAAACTTGAACTTGAGCTTGAACTTGTGTCTGGACAGCATGTTCAGACATGCCAGTATATGCCCAGAATATGGCCCAATAACCATGTTAAACTGGTGTCTATCTGTGCACGGTTCATCACTGACTGAAATGTTAACACCCCAAAGCTCCAAGGCCCTTGATGGCCTCATTCCTCATCTAAGAACTACCCGATCAGTGACCATCCATGCACACAATGCTAAGACCTCTGGGAATGTTTTTGAGCCAAATCTTAACAGGCCACTCGCCATGTAACCAAGGATACATCCATCTCCAAGCTTCAATAACCTTAGCTGAAATAGAGTTGGAATAGGTTGATCAGTTTCCAAAGCAGCATCAGTGCAGCATTCTTTGCTTTATTATGAAATATAGCTTTACAAGTAATTTTCATTAAAATTATAACTACCGTATTTTTCGGACTATAAGCCGCTACTTTTTTCCCACATTTTGAACCCCGCGGCTTAAACAACGAAGAGGCTTATTTATGAATTTTCCTTGGTTTTTCCCGGTTTCACAAACTTCAAGCCAAAAAACTGAGCCCCATAACATTAGACCAATGAAATTTCCGAGCGGAAATGAAAAAACACACTTCACCTGTGTTCTGAGCTGCACGGCATCGTGAAAAAAAAACGTTTTTTTAAACGCACGACGATGTCAAAAGAAAAACTCCCGAGATAAATAGTTGTGAAAGGAAAGAGGAAGACAGTGAACAATGACTTTCTTGCTAGGCTACTGTTTAGATACAAGCCGTTGTAGCGCGTTGAGTCTGGGTCATGGGATAGCTCGCTAGCTCCAGTTGCAACAGAAATCATATAAGCACAGACAGGTTTTCAAAACTCATGCTTTTTTATTTTTCTTAGCAACAGCGTTTTGGGTTAGTCAAAGAAACTTAGAAAGTAGCATCAGAAAATAATAAGGACATATTTCTCAGTCTTGCACACATGCAGTAATAGCGGAAAACTGCGGCCTATTCCCAAAATACCGCTATGCTCCTAAAGGAGCCACAACATATTTCACACGTTACACCGTGTAACAGGCACTGTCTTTCGTTAAAGCCTGTGTAAAGTTCATCAGTTTCAATGTAGACACCTGCAGCTTATAGACAGGTGCGGCTTATTTATGTTTAAAATAAAAATCTTTGTAAAATTCAGTGGGTGCGGCTTATATGTGGGTGTGCTTTATAGTCCAGAAATTACGGTACTAATAATATGTTCTATAGTGCAATCATTTTTACCTTACTGGGTGAATCTGTAAATTATGAGTTATAATTGGTAAGTACACAGTACAAATGTACATCGTAATTGCTGAAAAAAGTCAAATACATGCATTTAATTTGAAAAAGATTTTGTAAATCTAAAAAAAATCTTGAATATGGAAATGTAACTATTGTTTGACTTCATTAAACAAAGATTCTAAAGCCTTTATCTAGACAGATCATAAAATAGACTTATTTCTTCAGTAAAAAGAAAAAAATCTATATGTAAACAAAAAAAGCTATATTAAGCATGAAATATGTCTAATAGCTCCTAAAGAGATTTAGTAGGTTTGCCTACATTAATACACACACACACACACACACACACACACACACACACACACACACACACACACACACACACACACACCATATGAACAAAAGTAAAAGGAACATAAAATTCATGTGTGTTTTGAACATCCCATTCCACATTTAGTCTCCACTGGCTGTTATAATCACCTCTATTCCTATGTGAAAATGTATATATACTATATACAAGTTATCATCAGACATCTTGGTGGGATTTAAATTCATGAATTTTGGATTTATACGTTTTATAAGATTTATAATTTATAATTAACAATTACATTGGATTACATTTGAGGCTATTAAAAATGTGCTTGGTGGTTCTCTCACAGATTACATTTGAACTACCAGGTGTCTGCAGGCACCATGGAGACCACTGCAATATAACCTACATACAGTAGCATATATCAGAGTGTGGAGAAAGGACTTTGTTTTTTTGCATTCGTGAAGGATACTGTATGAGCTAAACTCATCATCATAATATGACAAATACGTACATTTCTGACTACTAAATTCAATGCATTCACTAAGTGGAAAAATGTATTGGAGTGTAAAGCTGCTACCATATTAATACATATTTTCAAAGAAATAAGCTGCAAAAGACTTGGCCTAAAAGAAAATTGTCATGAATGCTAAACTCTTTGCATGCTCAGTGAAGGTTGAAGGTTCAGACATTTTGTTTGTGTGTCTTTATCACCATCTCTTTTTTACTGATGCCAGATGTAGACTCACACAACCTTTAAGGTCTTTTAATTCAAAATTTTTCTGCTTACAGCTCTGTAATATATGGTATCAGCAAGTGAGAAAAGCAAGGATAAATAAAAAGAAGTGTGGGGAATGAGTGAAAGGGTGAATTTGCATGATTGCTTGGGAAGATGAATGATTTGTGTGTAGGAGTTTGTGACAGCTATTCTACATGAGTGCTATGCTTATGGACATTGGTGAAATCCGCTAACTCTTGTTATATGGTAGAAATTGAATTCACAAGTGGTTTGCTCCTGTAATATTCATATATTCTTTGACATCTCAGAAATGCACTATATGGACAAAAGTATTGGGAGACCTGACTTTGTAGCCATATGTGGTTGCTTTCTCAAACTGTAACCACAAAGTTAGAGGCACATCATTGTGATACAGTAGCATAGGATTTTCCCTTCACTTGAACTAGGAGACCCAAATGTGTTCCAGCATGGCAATGCCCCACAAAAAGAGTTCAATAAAGATATGGCTTACTTGGGTTGTAGTGAAAGATGTTGAGTGGCCTGCTATTGAGCTCTGACCTCTACCCTACTGAACACCTTTGGGATAATATGGAACGCTGATTGCACCACAGGCCTCTTTACCCTATATCAGTACCTAACTAGTGGAACATCTTCCCAGAAGAATGAAGGTTATTATAACAGCAAATGGAGACTAAATGTGGAATGTGAAAAATGTGAAAAGCACACACACTTCTTATGGTCAGGTGTCCACATACTTTTGGCCATGTAGTGTGGATGACCATAACTAATAAAATGTTAGTTATGTACTTCCTGTATGCTTTTACTATACTTTTCTTTCTTCCCTGTTGCAAAATACAAATGACAAATGATTTTCAGTTTTATTTAAATTTTTTAATAATTGCATGTATTATCTGTTTTATTTTAAAATATGATAAAAATGCTAAAATTGTAAAAATTATCTAGTTTATTTTACAATATTTTATTGTGGAATAAATTCATCCACAATCAACCATTGTGCCACCAGTCACAGCAATGTTAACCAAGGTGAAATAAGACATGAGTAAGATTGCTTGTGACGTGTGATGTTCTGGGGCTTATGGGTAGTGTAGTTCAGTGCTCTCTTTGTCTCTTTTTCACAGTACCAATTTCAATTAGCTCTCACATGCCCTGTGAACAAATACTCTTTCAAAAAAACATTAAACTGACTTGTTTTTTTTATTATCAAACTACTAATAGAAGAACAATTGTAATATTGTCTTCTTACATTTGTTTACATGTGCATGATTGAGTGTATGTGTGTGTGCAGACCTTTTGATGTAGATTGAAGAGCCATAAGCCTATTGAAATGCTCATGAGAGATTTTGTTTATTCATGTTTTACTGTATATTCTTATCCTCCTCCTGAGGTCTTCTGCATGAGAACCACCGCAGCAAAAATGCAATTTATTTTTGACCCCACACATGATGGCAAGCACTGATAGTGTCAGAGGCACATGCGAAGTGCACTGGCATGGCACCAAGCAGCCTGCTATTTATGTATGGAATATAAATAAAATATTTTGTGTGCGCTCTACCAGAAAAGTTGATCTTTTCAAAGTAATGCACAATCGTACTTATTTGTTGCAAATTTTAATGCCTGTTGGATTCACTGCCCTGCGTTGCTGTGTAGACGTCTACCATTAAAACTTATTTTAATTCAATTTTATTCGTATTGAGGTTTCAACAATAGACAATGTAAGTGTTACAAAGCAGTTTTACAGAAATGTAGATGTAAATATAAAACACTACTTATATTGTAAGTTAGAAGTGACAGAATTGAGCAAAAAAAAATTCTTAGATGGCATGAAAAAGTGTTCTTGAGACCAAAAAAAAGTAAATCCACCCATAGTGTGGTTTTATAAAATCACAACACTATAAAGTTCAATTGTTCTAAATGGTACTGTTAAAAATTATTCATTTTGAGCAGAGGTAGAAAGAGTAATAAAATATTCTACTTATGTTAAAGTACTGTTAATTCAATGACATTTTACTTTAAGTACGGGTTTAGAAATCTGCTCAAGTAAAAGTAAAAAGTAGCTCATTTAAAATTTACCCAGAGAAAAATGTACCAAGTTACTTTAGACAATAGACAATAGACAATTTAAGGTGGTTTAGATTGTCCATAAAGTGGACAATCTAAACCACCTTAAATTGTCTATTGTCTATTGTCTAAAGTAACTTGGTACATTTTCTCTGAGTAATAGACAAAATAAAATATAAGAATATATATATATATATATATATATATATATATATATATATATATATATATATATATATATATATATAAATCTTTATATCTTTATATATTCTTATATTTTATTTTATATAATTTTTATACTTTATTTATCAGTCTTCTTTTTCTTTGTATTATTATTTTTCTCCCCATCCTATTCCCTCATGCCGGACCATCGTAATAAGCATTTCAGTGCATGTCGTACCCTGTATGTACGTGCATGTGACAAATAAAATGTGATTTGATTTGATTTTTTTGAACAGCGGGGGTGGGGCGGGGAATTCTAATGTAGTTCAATAATTAAAGAAAAACCTTTACAAATTAAAATGCTTTTTTTTTTTTTCAAGTTTTAAAGTGGGCGTGTATGAGGTATTTATGCATAGCCAGTGTATTACCTGCAGCACACAGCTTTCTCTCTGTTTGGAAGAGCATAGAGCACTGAGCATGTAGACAGCAAAAAAAAAAAAAACATTTCATCTCCATAAAAGAAGTCTTTTAGCTGTGTTGCTGTCCCTGTGCTCAGCACTGTAGCTCTCCCTGCACTGCACTTTACCTCATACAGCCCTGCCACAAAACAAGTGAACTATCACCTTTACATTCACACAGTTAAATCTGATGTAACTGTATATGACCGCATATACCTACTTACATTTAAACAGGTGGTCATTGTAACTGGATCATTAGCATTATAATCTAGGTAGAAAAACAACTCATATTCTAGCTGCAGATAAAACACACTAAGAACCATTTATTAATTTGTTTTCTGATTTTTTACAGATTAGAAAAAAATACTTTGTTTATTTCAGTAGCAAAAAAGCAAGTGAAAAAAACACCACAGTCCATGACTTGTGTTTAATGTGTTATGCACTTTCGCAGCAAAAACCAAAAACTCCTATTACAAAGGTATTTATGATAACGAGAGAAATCACAAATGCAGGTTCAGAATTCAGACAGTGAGTGCGAATGTTGAACAACTCCAGCGTTTTCCGCAGAGCTTTGATTATACGCTGCATTCTCATCAAATGTGTGATTGTTTTTACAGTAATGCTCAAATCTAATGCAACATCAGCAGATCTACTTTGAAATATAACACCCCTCATTCATTTCATATGACACATAAATCATGACACTGGTAATAGAGTTAGATTAATTGTGCAGTGAAAATTTTCACCCCAAGTCCCTGTTAATTTCCAACAGTGGTGGTAACCAACATTAGCAATGTCATGCAGAGATGCAACGCAACAATACAACAATTATGTAATCTAAAATATCTAAATGTATCTTACTGACATCAACATGCTTGCACAGGTTTGATGCCGAGTTTTTATAAGCTGCCAGTTTAGTCACCTTGGGCAAACACAGCTTACACTGCATAATAAAGCTTGTACTAGAAGTCAAAGTGGTCGCTTAAATATGACCAGGGGTTTGTTTCATAAGAATTCAAGGATATTTTGCTTTCAGCTGGGTCTGCGTCACCGTCATCCGGGCACTGCTAGGGTTCCTGGGGCCACTGGCTAATTTGTACTCTGGGCCTTAAGGCCCCAGGCCCCTTTTTGGTACGTGTAACAACAAACATTATCTATAAGAGTAATCATTATTGTGTATTCAGTAAGAGACAATAAAGAAGTGCAATTGACATTATCTTAAATAGCAACAGAATCATTGAATCAGTGATTTGAACTTGTGATTTAAATCTGTGATTTAAAATTTTAATTTAAACAAATCAGTTCTATTCATGATTCATTCAGGCTGGTTTTATTGAGTTTCACTGAGGAGAGAGTGAGATTTCAGGCTTTATCTTTAAAGTATCTATATGGGACCATTCACAGTAACAATCAGTAAATTACTTATTTAAAAAGTACCTCAACAACAAAAGCAACTAAATAATCTATTAGAAGATCATTTGGAGATTCTTGCACTGTTTAAGTTCATATGAACCTTTGATTCATCAATTGACCACTAAATATTAAACACTCTATTAAATAAGACACTAAACTACTAATCCACATGATTGGATCTTCTCCCCCTATAGTAGCACACTTCAATAAATAGCAGCGTTATTCATCACGAGTGTACGGTCACGACACAAGTTATACAACCTGGTCGTATTTCTCCAGGAGAGTGTGTGCATGTGTCAGTGTTTCTTCTAGCCTTGTTAATATAGATTTGTTTGGCTGATGGGCTGTAATGTCTCAGACTGACGTAAGGGCATTTTACACTCTCTGGGCCGCTGGCTAGCACCTCACCAAGTGCTGAGTGGATTAATGGCCAACCGTGTGGACCCAAGCACCAAATACATTCTCTCTGGCTAGATCATTCGCCTTTTCCTTGCTGTATTGATTGGCACGTCTCACAAGTTCACAACTTCCGCATTCTTGCGCCTTTTTCTGGCAGGATAAAGATTTACCAGGGGGATGAGATCAGAGAGAGAGTGAGAAAGCTATAAATCTACAGAGAAATTACCAGTAGAAGAGTGATATCCAAGGAGTGTTTATTGGGCAGTAGAATTAGCCTTGTTGCACTGCAGATGCAGAGGTAAATACATCTCAATATTCTCCAAGTTAATTTTATCAATAGGTGGACACATGCTGTTTAAATGCATATATAAAGCCCAGTACATCATATATTGCAGTCTCACTGACACATTCTTCCACTCACCTCATTTGAATTAGCCATACATTTTCTTTAATAAATATAGCAGCAAGGCAAACCTGCATATTATAATATTTCTTTATTTGGTTTCATTATGACAATTAAAATTGCTATTATGTTTTGTCATATTTTCATTTATCTTTGGATTTGTTATTTTGTTTAAAATAAACCCAGTTCCAAAAGCAATGGTCCACAAACAGTTCTATACAAAATATCTGACTTATTGAAAGATATCGATCAGGAGAGGGTTAAAAAAAGAATTTCCAAAACATTAGTTACTTCATATATGCCATCAACAATATAGAGAAAATAGGGAACCACTGTAGCATAATCACTAACAAGAAAATTCCTTAAATATTTGTAATGGGACAAAACAAAATCTTACCAGAAAAGTTGCTAAAAGACAAACAGCAAGTACTGATTGCTCTCTGCATGTGAACACAATCTCTCATATTCTTCATACAGTATGTCTGGGCTACAGGGTAGAGCGGCTAGACAAATGCTAAGCATTTGTAGCACACCTAACCAAATCCTTAGGTCACATGTAACATAAACATGAACAAAATCGGCTGGCAAGAGACAACACGTGAAAAACAACAAGCAAGTGACCATAAAGTGCAGTGAACAGTGAGTATATATACATGTGTTTACCATGAGCCTGAAACAAGTGCGCAGAAAGACACATGGCATGGTTAATGGAGGTGCAATGGCTTGTGGAAAATGTAGTCTTTGCATAATCCTGACACAGGGATTATTTAATTTTCAAAGTGGGGTGTGCACATTGGATGTCCTCACAGTTTTACTAATCAAGAAGATATTCTTTGGGAACTAAAAATCTAAATTTTTTTAATAATGGTGTGTAGACTTTTTTATAGCCACTGTGATTGACTAAAATGTCTTTGTATGTTGTAGCATTAACGCTTCTTTTTACTGAAAATTCCAGGCCTAACCCACAAAACGAGTTATGGTCTCCCAAGGTTGAACTGGAAAGAACTCGAATGACTTGCAGAGAGACTTGACCTCAACCCCACTGAGCACCTATGGGATAATTTGTTGGAACTCCGACTACGTGCCAGGCATCTTTGGCTGACATCATCATCTGACCTCACTAATGCTTTTATAGCTGAAGAAGCGCAAATCCCTATAGTCACTTTCCAAATTTAGAAACCTTTCCCAAAAGAGTGGAGGTTATTATAACAGCAAAAGAGAACTAAATGTGCAAATTTTAAAGCACATTTCATTATGATGGTAAGGTGTCTTTGTTTAGGATGCTTGGTGATCTTATCTAGCAGATTAAAGCAAAATTTATAGTGTGTGATATTATTCTTTTTAGTGCCAGTAGGAGGGTGGCAAGGTATTATGCAAAACTGACAGGACAGCTAGTGGCAATGTCAAATATAAAAGTGACTTATAAACAAATAAACGTAAAAAAAAATAACCTCAAGCGTACTTTCTGCTTATGCACCCATAACAATATATATTATGTAATTGTAAAAGGCTGGTGAAATGATCTATAACAGACCAGCTAAAGAATTTAGTGTTATGAGTTGATTATGAGTTGCCTGCATGTACATAGTATAGTTATAGTATAAGACAGTTTTGCTCATTGTTGAACATTTTCCTTTTGATTCTATGTGCCACTTGGGTAAGATAACCTACTAAAGTAAATCCTTCCAATTGTCAGATAGGACTTAGGTCAAAATACCCCTAAGAGTTGATCAGATTATTTAGATGTGCTTTGCTTTATAAGTTGCCAGAATATATGTTATATGTTCATATACTTTCATAATGTGAACAGTTCAGTTCTACAGTTGTTTTACATGACTCATGTTGTTTTTTTTTAAAACATTATGTGGATGTGGTGAGGGAAGACATGCAGGTAGTTGGTTCAAAAGAGGCAGATGTAGAGGACAGGGGGGTATGGAGACGGATGATCCGCTGTGGCGACCCTTAATGGGAGAAGCCGAAAGAAGAAGAAGAAAAAGGTTTACGCAATATATTTGCATTGACATGCATGATTGTTGGATCCACGAGATCTCCAAACAGTGTCCTTCTAAAAGTTTTTTGCTACATTTCCTGATTGTCCTCTAGAGACCTGCTGGTTATATTTGCCTAAGTCTTCATCAGTCCATAAAGATTATAAACAGAGTAAAGAAAGAGAATGTTATTAACACCGCAAGATCACTACCACAGGCATGAACCTTACATTCAAAGCAAAGCAGTCCTAGCCTTTTGGTCCCTTTTTACAGTCAGCGATCTTAGCTTTGGTTCTCATGTATTCTTAATGACAGTCCACTATACAGCAATTGAGGAAATTCTGCAGCTGAGGCCATCGGGAGAACGTGAGTAAATTTAAGCCATAAACAGTGTTTTTCTTCCCTTCAGCAAACCTTGTGAAAATTGTCCAAAGCAATTTTCTGTAATAAAAGTACTTTGTGGTTCGGGCTGAGTTAAAAAAAAAAAATCTCATAAAAAAGGGTGGAAAACGACCGTTTGGCCACAATATTGAAGCAGCAGTGGTGAAGCAGAGGCTCAATCATTTGGACTGATGTACCAGCATTTACAACACGAAAAGCTTTGATTTTGTTCTTCAAACCAGACTCAGTGTGAATGCAAAACATATGAAGTGGAGTCCAGAGAGTGCATTTTATTCTTTTTTTTTTTGCCCTGTATGTGTGCTCCAAATGTGAAACGTGTCATAAATTATCCCAGTGATTGTGTTTGCCTGCTCATCTGTGATTGATCTTTGTGAAAGAGAACAAAGTGATGTATTTGCATGTTAAAGGACACTTTTGGAGAGCTGTAATTATCTTCAGCGTGCAATGCTATTTACTTATCCATAATTTATTTTCGGCAAGGAAAACATGGCCGGGCCACGAAATACGCTGCCAAGTGCCAGTTAAAATTTGCAGTTAATTGAAATTCACATTTGCATGAACAAAATCAAACACTCATTTGCATACATGAGCTGATGAAAGAGATAACTGTGAGTATTTGTGCTCTGTATTCTGTCGGAGCCTGCCTGCTAATTGCTAAATGGTGTAAATAGGGGACGATGCACATTAACAAACTAATGCACACAATGCATCAAAGTAAATGTTTTCACTCAAAAACACTAGTGGGTGTTTTTGCTGAATTTTTTCCTTAGGCAACAGCGGAACAAAATGAAAATTAAGAGTTTGGGGTAAAAAAAAAGGTGAAAATAATCATGGTATTAGACTGTTCCATTTAAAAGGTGTCCACTTCCTAGTTCTAGGTGTGGGATTACAGATTGAGCTACACACTTACACACACATACACTCATAAATTCCATGAGGAATCTATTACACACAAATGTAGGCTCCCATCCCTACATGCAACTAATTAATGCATGGTGCCTCACAGGAGGACATTGGGCTATCAGCCTCCGCTTGTCCACCCCTACTCCCCTAGTAACTCTTCTCCAAAAACACATGATAAACGACTTTTATTTAAGGGGCTGTGCTGTGGGCCTCAACCTGGCCAGGAGGGCTGACACGCTTTTGTTTGATATCACACCATAAATAGCTTCAACCAACAATTCCCAATGAACCCATAAATGCTAATGCATGCGCCTTGTACAGACTTTGTGGATCAGTCACTCATGTTTTTTTTTCAAGTGATAGTAAATGTAATGGATGAGTTGTGTTTAAAAATGTATATCTTAGTTTATGACTGTTATAAGCCTATGAGCGTTGTTTGGGATATTTAACTATTCAAAACTAGGGTGCAGGATATGTCCAGAGATCCATTTACAAACCTCACTAACCCAGTTTCCACAAAAAAATACTATATACCATATATTTGCAAATCTTTCCAATTTATATATCACCAATCTCTCACACGAAACAAATGTAATTGAATGAGATTGATTAGGAATAAGTCACACATTTTTCCCAAGTATTTTTTTTAATATATATACCCTGAAAATCTTTAACATACTGAAAATATATAGATGCTTTTACCCTTTCATGAGCCAAGTAAATCAAATCACCTGTTGTAAAAAGTAAAAACTAGACATGAAGTGTGACATGCTTATTATCTTTTTGAAAAAGGTCAAAATTATTTGTATTGATCTCATTAAATAGAATAGTGGTAGAGGTCAAATTGGTTAAAATGTTATTGCCGAATGTGGCATATGATGTGTTTTTATGCCATGTATTTCTGTGCCAGAATGTTGCTGTATAAAATATAGGGTCTTACAGTAATTTGAAAGCTCTGTGAAATTAAAAGACATATTTGTCTGTCTCTCTGAAGCATGTCTGTGACCCAGACATATGGTATACGCTTTCATCTAAGCTTCACTGGAGGATGGCCGGTAATTGAAAAGCATTGCTCAGTGTAGCATAAATGCTCACCCATGCATTGAAGCTACCGTTACCTTCCCTGTGTGGCCTGAATGACTGAAGTGGCATGATAGGAATCACTGATGATGTGGAACCTCACACTTGAATCAATGTGAAAAGGGAGAGTGATATATGAGCTGAATCAGGAGCCTGTATCTAACTTGCATGGGTGCTTTATAGATGTTTATAGTGCTTAATAACTTCAATGTCGGTGTAGTCCATTACACACAAACACATTTGATGGTATAGGCTACAAACAGTAGGGAGCTTAATCAATAAATGCCTAGTTTTTAACAAAACCATATGGGACTATATAATGTGATTTCTGACTACTATGAGAATATATGGTGCTGTTTCTCTCGAAATTACTAAAAAATGCATACAATCTAAATATACATTAAATGTCCTATAATGTGAGTTTTGCTCTTTTCAATCTTTAGATAAAATAAAATAAATGAATAGGTTCCCTGGTGGTCTAGTGGTTAGGATGTGGCGCGCTCAACGCTGCGGCCCGGGTTCGAGCCCCAGTCAGGGAACCGACCTCAGCCATTAGGGTTGCACAAGCCTTAGTGCTGGTCCCAAACCCCGGATAAATGGGGAGGGTTGCGTTAGGAAGGGCATCCAGCGTAAAAACATGTGCCAAATCAAACATTCGGATGGTCCGCTGTGGCGACCCCTAATAGGAGAAGCCGAAAGAAAGATAAAATAAATGAATGAGGTTGAACTCTCTCATATGATCCCTGTTTAAATAGAGGTTTGCATGTTCTCCCCATGTCTGTATGAGTTTTTGCTGTAGTGAGTTGGGGTAGCAGAGTTAAAACAGCCAATGCCAACAGACTCAATAAACTTATAAGAAAAGCTGGCTCTTTATTGGAGTGAAGCTAGAATCTCTGGTGGAGGTGTCTGAGAGGAGAATGCTGCAAAAAATTCTCAGGACGTCACTGGGAGTATTTCCTTCCTGTGGCTATCAAACTTTATAACCCCTCCCCCTTTTGTAAGGAGAAGGGCTAGTGGTCATAGTGGTAATAGTCTAAAAATAATAGCTGCACTAGCTTTACCTCTGCACTTGTATATTTTTGTTTGGCAATGTAATGTGCAATATAATTTAATATTTTAACAATTTTATGTGCAATATCTTCACATTGTCATAGGCATTATCAGTCGACTATATCATGTATAGTAGTTTTATCTTATCTTATCTTATCTTATCTTATCTTATCTTGAATTAATTTATCTTAATTTTATACTGAAACACAGTATAACAAAGCGCTGGATCACAGACAGGTATCCCATGAAGCAAAAATAAATGCCTTTACTAAAGCAAGAAACCCACTTAACACAATTCAACAAGTCTCCTTTCACTGAGGCCACAGCTGCGCCACCCGCATACATCAACTCTAGTAGAAGCATCAGCATTAACCTCATAAACTAATTCGTCCCAGCTCTGCTCAGAGACAAGGTCTCCCAGCTGAATGTGCCTGAATCCATGTGCAGTTGGATCACGGACTCCCTGACAGACAGACGGCAGTTTGTGAGGTTGGGAAAGCGTTTCTCTGATTCCCGAAACATCAGCACTGGATTCCCCCCAAGGCTGTGTCCTTTCTCCTCTGCTATTCTCCCTGTACACCAACAGCTGCTCATCTGGTCACCAGTCTGTCAAACTCCTGAAGTTTGCTGATTATACCACCCTCATCGGCTTCATCTCTGATGGGGATGAGTCAGCCTACATGAATGAGATTGACCGTTTGGTTTTATGATGCATATTAAGAAACCTGGAGCTCAACTATCTCAAGACAGTGGAGATAATAATGGATTTAATGGCTCCCTCACCAAGAAGGCTCAGCAGAGGATCTATTTCCTGCGGCAGCTGAAGATGTATTTCCTATCTGCGAAGATGTTGGTGATCACGGTCTGGTTTGCTTCAGCTACAGTCAGGGACAAGTCCCAGCTGCAGCGTGTCATTCAATCTGCTGAGAAAGTGATCAGAACCCGGAGACGTGCAGCCAAGATTGCAGCCGAACCCCTCTCATCCCGGAAACGAACTCTTTCAGTCCCCTCCCAAGAGGCTCCAGGCCATCAGGACCCATGCCACAAAAACAGTTTTTTCCCTACTGCAGTAAGCCTGCTAAACAATGTCCCACTTACCCCCAGATAACCCCCCTCTCCAAAAAATTGCGGACAGTCACTTTCACTTTCATATTCTAAATTGCACTACATTTCATGCAAACTCACACTTCTGTATACAATATTTATTTTATTCTAGATTGTGTACATACTTCATTTCTGTATATATGTTTGGACAGTCAATTTCACTTTTACATTCGAAAATGCACTACTTCTTATGCAAAGCATTTTCTGTATACAGTATTTTTTTTTATGTATTATAGTTTATTTAAAAACACGTGTACACATTTCATATCTGTGTTTATATTTGCACCTGACACTAAGACAAATTCCTAGTACTGTAAAGTGCTCTTTGGTAAACCCTTTGCTGTACCTGGCAATAAAACATTTCCTGATTCTGATTCCAAAATGACATTGAGTTTTCAGTACATTTTTGTGTATTTATACTGTGATTCTGTGATTAATCATTTTCCTGGGGATTAGAATTCAAATTATGTGTTTTTGTGCAAATACTACAAGAAAGGAGACGTTAAAGTATTAATGTTGAAATGTTTATTTTGCTGAACTTTCCTTACAATGTCCAGGTTTCCTTAAAAACTCTGTCTCCTAAATGGCCTTGTAAGTGTATCTGCAACCAAATCAATTTATTCTCCTCTGTCATTCATTGTGGAATGAAAAACAGCGTTCACATCCATCGTGACCAATCCAATCAATGTTTGTGAAAATGCTGACGAGATTGGACCCCTTCTAAAGGTGGCCAACTCTCAATCTGATGAGTTAAAGCAACAACTTAAAGCAATATGAAGTTTATGCTAAAAAAGTCTGGGGTGCTGACTCTAAAGGTCTTACATCAGATACTTTTGATCCTGGCAACACATTATGTGACAGCTGAAATCTGATTGGATAGAAACTACAATGTATGCAGACACAAGAGAAACACTATTAAATCAAGAGAATTGACTATTAGGAATAATATAAAACATATTCATGGACAAAAATATATAAAAACGTAAGTTAGTGATTCTAATAAAGTAGGCCAGCAAATACGACTTTGCTTGCCCTGATGGCCCAACTCTGTGTGAAAGTGTGTCCATGGTGTCCAAAGATGAACATCCTACTGTGACCCTGAGCACAATAACGCTGTTACTGAAGATGTATGAATGAAGGAGTTCATCTGTAGCCAAGACAACAAAATGGTTTAGTATACTAATTTGGTACATTTTGATTTATTTAGCATATTAGAGCACTGGCAAGACATCTGCATGGGAAATGACTAAGCTAATTAAAGAAATCCTTAGCAGATAATTTTTGCAGGTGCTTTTTAACCCTTTATACCCCAAGAACTGCCTGGGAATAACATTCATGTTGATTACTCATATAACCCCATAGATTTCCAGTGACTTTCACAGTAGCTACTAAATAATATGCTTTAAGATGAAAAACAATATAACAAGCTAATTCTTTATTAAGAAGCAGCTAGCATTACATAGTGCGAATACCTTGTAATAAAATATGTGTAGACTAGGCTAACAGGGAAAAGAGCTAAGCTTGCTATTGTCAGGTGTGCGTACCTTTTGTTACCGAACGCTTAGATGCAGCGAGTAGACAAAGCAAATCTAATTGTGATAAATCTGCCTGTTCGCTTGACTTCAGCAGATGGTATGCTGAAAGCAAGGAGCACAGAAGAGAGAAAGAGATTAAATCAACACGCCCTCATTCACTCTTCCCATTCCCCAACCTCACTTCCCAATCCTCACACTCCTAAATGATTTCATTACACCTCCATAAGCAAGCCATTAGATCAGAACCGACTTCATTGGGCCTCGCAAAAGCTCTTTCAGTTTAGTTTATATAGTTATTAGGAATCGATGGAACATGGCGTAAGGACAGCAAAGGCACAGGCATAGAACGTAAAGAGTAAACTGATAGAGGCCACAGAGGTCAGGATTGTATTTCGAATTTATAGACCATTACGCATACATGTGATCGTATATGCATGCATCAGTGAGTACAGATTCAACCGAGGCATGTTATTCTTAGTAATGCCAGATGGTTTAACATCCTATCTAACAGGAGACTCACAGTTATGTCCACTGAATAGACTTACATGGAAAATGTTACAAGGATATCCTGGTAACAGGTCGTTTATACTGTATGTTATAAATACAATATTGAACATCCAACAGCATCCATATTTAATCCTGTATTGTGAAAGGACTATAATATAAGACATTCTTGAAATTTAATGATTGGAATTTAGTTGTTATATTGATTAATGTAATCTATAAAAATATATCATAATAACGTAATTCACATACAAAAAAGCATTTAAAAGCATTTTTCTTCTAAAAGATATCAGAGGTGAACAGTTACAAAGTAAATGAAATTCCTTACTGTACTGTACTTACTAGTGGTTAGGATGCGGACCAGGTTTGATCCCCGGTCAGGGAACCAACCCCAGCCATTAGAGTTGCGTTAGGAAGGACATCCAGCGTTAAAACATGTGCCAAATCAAACATACGGATGGTCCGCTGTGGCGTCCCCTAACGGGAGAAGCCGAAAGAAAGTTTTCTTACTTAAGTAGCTTTTTCGTGCATCTGTACTTTACTGAAGTATTTCCATCTAGGAAAACTTTTACTTTAACTTTACTACATTTTGCAAATTTGTTTTTATTATGGATGAGGATACTTAACTGATCAAGCACCTAGCAAGCTACCAATCAGGGTATAGTGCATGCTTTGTTTTGAACTTGTTTTGATTGCTTCTTAGTGGTATCTTCCTAGCACGAACATACGGTTCAGCATCAGCATCAGTTAAATACTAGTTCACCAAAGGTTTTGGGCTCATGATAATTTTAATAGATATCAATCAGTGTTTCACTTATTAATATCATTCTATTAATAGATTGGTGTGCCAAGTGTAACATCAGAGTCTTTTCACACAAACTGATTTGATTAAGCAAAGAGTCTTGTGACAAAAAGCATAATAACACATCATAGCCATAATAAATCATAGTAGTTTGGGCAAACAGATTTGTATTTTTACTCAAGTGAAAGTTTAAAGGGAGCACTTTAACTTTTACTGGAGCAATATTTTAACGAATGTATCTTTACTTTAACTCAAGTACATGCTTTGTATACTTTGTCCACCACTGCAAGATATTGACTTTTACATTTATAGTGGGCCTCTCTACCATACATTTTGCATTATGGTTATTCCCATCATTCACTTACATTGTTAAATGCTCTGCAGGTGTTTATTTTACCTCAACTATAAAACTATGTGTACTTTTACTTTCACTATGTGTATTTAGTGTAGGGTAAATGTGAAAGTGAGTTTAGGGCTGGTATTGCTTAAGCTGCATCCTTTCTTTTACCTTTTGTCTAGATCTTATATATCACCCAGATTACAGAAGCTATGGGATTATGGGACTATAGTATAAGCAGTGTGTTAGTCAGTCTCTGTGCTCCTCATTCCGTATTGATCAGTTATAATACATGTTTAGCCGATCCTGTTCTTCAAGCTTTCAACAGCCAGGCTTGGTCGATAGCATCCTGCCGGCTTTGAGTGACACCAGCAGTCCAGCCCACTGTATAAGCGCTGTCTCCTGGAACGGAGTGCAATATTACTTTGAGATAAACGAGCCCAAGAAGCCAAGCAAAGTGACAAGTTGGTTGTTACATTTTGAATGTGCAATCTTCAGCTTTATATCTTCTTAATGACTGCATACATACAGTAAAGCAGGTAAAACATTTTTCCTTTGTTTCTCTGCTTTTTATTTATTTTTCCTTTTTTACATTTGCTTTTTTTTTAAGGTTTTTAATTCAAGTAGATGTGAATAGTTCCTATGGTGTATTTTGATATAATTTAATAAAGAAAAACTCATTACCTGTGCCTACTGTTTATTTAATAGTATACAGTTATACAGAACAAACACAACACTGATAAGATCTGGATTCCTGGATCTCATGGAATTTGTGAGTGTGTATGCAAGCAGGTCTGTCACTTAGGGGAAACTGACTAAAGGTGTGGGAGTTTTACTTTCCCAAACCAATCGATATGACCTCCAGAAAATGTATTGGCATAATCAATCATTCAGGAGTTCAAGCTGTTTTAAAATTCTGTCTCCTGTCAGCAGCGGTTGACATATTATATTACCATCCATTGCGTCTCATCTGCAACAGACAATGTTGCATAGCTGCTCTCGGCTCACTAACACAAATGAAATGTACCCATATGAACAAGCTTCATTTCTTTATTTATTTGTTTATCTGAATGAATGCGTAACTAGTAGCGGAGCTATATCAATGAATTGATCATTACTTTCTAAAGTAATTGAAAGCAAATGCAGGTGTGACCACAAATAGAAGTTTAATTGAAACAAAGTAGACCACAAGGACATTGTGATGACAAGAGATATATTTTCAAACCCCAATAAATAAGCTCTGATTCTCTGAATGAAATTATTTATAAATCTCATTGATGCTTTTTTTTATCCAACTTTCAGAACAATTAACATACGGTAAAAACCTTTTAACACATAATATTTCACTACAATTTAAGCACAAGGAAAGAGTGATATAGTCTATGCTCAATTTTATGTGATGTTCTATGTTTTCTATGTTGGTATCTGTAATGCCTCCCGCGTTTGGAGTTTTCAAATCAATCAGGTTGGGGCTGACATCAAAACAGCATTACTTATCTGGTGTTCTTGATTTCCAATCTATCTGTCAGGCTGCCTCAAATGGGGAATTTCATTACTTTGAACAAGTAGGGGGAAGGCAGGAGGTGGGAGACAGAAAGCATAAATCATGTTACAGGCATTGGTCTCTGTACAGTGGACGCATTGGTCTGACTGCCTATGAAGGCAGCGAGTGTGTGTGCAATGGTGTAGAGTCTACCAATCTGTGTTTTTGTGTGTGTGTGTGTGTGTGTGTGTGTGTGTGTGTGTGTGGCTGTATACTTGTGTGTCTTTCTTTGGGTCACTCCCACAGTTTGTCAATGCCCTGTGTCATTCTGGCAGCTGTGGTGCTTTGATATAATTGAGATGGCAAATATTTCTTTTAGTGGAAAGATGGAAGTATAGTCTTGGTCCAATGCACCATGTTCTTTCAACATGCTATGTAAAGATCAGTGTTAAAATCCCTTTAATGCTGTAGTACACTGTTCCGCTGGATCATATTTAATGACATACACTGCAAGTTTGGCCACTGCATGTTTCCCTGTGTTTTATAAGGGCTACAAAAGATAAAGGTTATACATTTTGAATACTAACTCATCCTTAGATGAGGACATGCTGTCAGTGCCTTTATCAGCCTTATCTTGGTTCATTAATGAAGACAAGAAAAAAATCAATTACACTAATTTTTTCATTGCCTCTCGACTTCAAAACATTTGAAGCCAAAATTGCTTCTTACAGTAAGACTGAAATATGTTTTGAAATAAATGACTAGTACAAGACCACATAGAAATCTGTTATATTTGTTATAAAGCGATACTTTGGATAATTTACTGTGGCCGGCTCATACTCATGTGCACGATTGCTAAAAGGAAATCAGCTAATAACTCATGTCATCTTAGTAGATTGAAGCCTAATTTAAGCTCCATGTCCCCTCCAATCCATCACTGTATGAAAATCCAATAACTCATGAAGAACACCAAGCTGTAAATTATTCATTAGCAGAAGTAATAAAAATATGTTAATTAGAGGATGACAATTGAAGAAGCAATGCTGTCTCTACGCACTCTCTAATTCTATGCATTCTCTGAATTGGATGTGGTATGAAGCTATATCCATTTAAGCATTACGTCTTTAAGCAAACTATGATCTGGATGACACATGACAAAAGAAAAAAGAATCTCAATATTCATTCCTTCGTTGAAACCTCTAAAATAACTTCAAAACACTTTGAATGAAAGCAATGCTTGTGCTCCTCATGGAACTTCTGCCATTTCTTGGTCATTCCCTGAGCAGAATGTAAAGTTGTCCCCTGGTTCTGGGGATTCAGTAAACACTTGTCCCTTTTTTGCTTAAGTTCTCAGCTGCTTCTGGTTAAGCAATGGAAACCATTCACTTTTCACATTCTTTTGAACACCCTTTTCTTTAAATCCACTTTAACAGAGGCCCATTCTGGAAGTTTATCAACAATGCGTGGTCAGAGCTTTGCTCTCTTGTTAGCGTTTTTTTTTTTCTTCGAAAAAGACAGCCTCTATCTGAAAGACTTGGCTAAAATAGCCAGATTCATTGCTGTGATAAAGTGGCGATAACTCTAGCATGCGATTTCCATTACAAGCACAGGATTCATTCCTCGCATTTTGCTTGTCACCTCATTGACAATAGAAGCCTTTTTTTTGCAGGATGTGTGCAAAAAATTGGCTACTGAAATCTAAGTGGGCCTTCCCTGGTGAAATTAATGCTGTTCTATACTTGAACTACATAAAGATTGCTGCTAAGGTAGTTCGATCTTTTTTTTTTTTAGCTTTAATAGAATCAATAGTGTGTGTTTTATGCTTGTAATCTAGAATAATTTGGGATGCAAATTGAACTTGAAAGAAAATCAGTAATGAACACATTTTGAAACACTTGTTTTATGCATGAAGATCATTCCATTACCCATTAGATTGGACTCATTATAAAATCCCACTAATAAGATTAAAAATACCCACGCTGCAATGCAGGAAATATAATGGTTAATATTTTTTCTTTTGAATGCTATTTGTTTTGTTGTTTAACAGAATTACACAAGTTCACACAGATCGTGTTTTAACAGGAGCCTGTAGCTTATGTGAGAGTGTAATAGAAGGATGATCTATTGAGCCTCGCACTGAGAGATAAATAGTGCTGACTAATGTCTCCTCGCTGTCTGCCGAGCCAATGCCAGTGCTGATGTAATCGTGCCAGGAAGCGCATGTCTGCCATCTCCAATGCTGAAATCAAAGGAAGCCGTGCCAAACAGCAGCACCTTTGGCCACAAACAAACTACACATTCCACCCTAAAGGCCAATAGCATTTTTCCTATCATTCACCATTTGCCCGGTGGCACCTATACTGCATGTGCCACCACGATGGATCGGATTACTCACACACTACATTAGCTGCCAAATCACTTTAGGTTCGTCCCATTGTCATCTCGTTGGAAACTCTGCCCATTTCATGATTATTATATTTTTTTTGTATGCATAGTCGGCTAATCCTGTCCATTTTAATAAGTGTGTGTGACACGGCAGCGTATCTCACTGACCTCCACCAACTCACCATGTCCATTCTTTCATCCTTTAATGACCAGCTTGTTATTGAACCGGAGTCACATAGTGCTTGGTGAATTACAGCATCTGAGCACTAAAACACTGTACATGACTCCAGTCACAGAAAGCTTGTTACACCCAGCACAGGGTGGGGTATTGGGGGGCTAATGGTTCAGACATTTTAAAATGACAGGCAATATTACGTTTCACTGGTGATCGGCTGAGCCCAGGAATGAAGCAGCCAGAGAGATCTGATTAGGCCAATTACCTCATCATTATGGAGAGCGGCAAGCAGACAGTGGAGTTCATTTCACTTGCTGACTGCAGACTCTGTGCTAGAAAGCTAATCAATTAATGGATTAGGCAACTGATACAAGCACTGTGGGGTCTTGGGTGACACCAAGTGGGATTACAGGGGCCTCTTCACCATTAAAAGTCAAAACATGACTGCTAAGCACTTTTTCTTTCCTGGATATCTACTTATCAGTGAATGTTAATAAGATGCCAAATCAGTATGTCATCCTTTATTGTCTTGTTATGCTAGCAATAATTTTCTGCCCAGGCATAGAAAGACTTTTACTTTTGTTGCAATGTTAGTTATAATGTTACATAATGTTGAATAATGCTTCTTTTTCAAATGGAATCATCATTATATATATTTTTTTTTCTTTTACTGAGTACTTTTAAATAAAGCATTAATATCAGATTACAGCAATCCTGCAACTCCATTTCCCAGCAAACACTGCTGCCTTGTGTAGCCACTACAAACTACTGCTGCTGATTAAACACACCTGTGTTCAAATGCACCCGCTCTCATATACACTGGCGATCAAAATTAGAGAACAATTTATAAACAATTGAACAATTCTGAAATAATGTCATCTTCACTGCTCAACAGTTGAAGGAGTTTTTGTCCTGTCTATACCATGCTACCAGAACACCTTTTCCACAAAATAACTAAGGCATTTAAAAAAAAAAACATTATTTTGCAGTAAACACACTGATCAAAATTAGAGAACAACAATGACTGTAGCATGGAAAAAGATTACAACAAAATTTTCTGGCGGTAACAACAGTCAGCAATTAGTACGAAGTGTACAGGCCTCTGCTCTGAATGACTTCAGCACATCTGTGGCCACAGGACAGCACTATTCTCTCACACTGCTCTGGTGTGATTTTGGTCCACTCTTCTTCCAGTCTCCTCCACAGTTCGGTGACTGTAGTGGGTTTCTTGGCCATACCTTTGTCACCAAGGATTTTCCAGAGGTTTGTTTTTGGGTTGAGATCAGGACTCTGGGCAGGCCATGTCATTATTTCAATGTTTTCAGTTTCAAGGAACTGCTTTACCTGTTTTGCTGTGTGACATAGAGCGCTGTCCTGCATGAACACTGCGGGCTGATTGGGTGATGAACGCAGGGAAGGAACCATATGTTGTTGAAGAAGGTTCTGATAAACATTTGCATTCACTCTGCCATGTAGCTGTATAAGAGGCCCAACTCCTGCTGCAGAAAACATGCCCCAAACCATGACACTTCCTCCTCCACCTTTCACTGACTTCTTTACACACTTTGGGTTCAGTCTTTCTCCAGTTTGTCGCTGAACCTAATGTTTTCCCATCGGACCCAAATAAATTAAACTTGCTTTCATCACTGAAGTAAACTTTGGACCAGTTCTCCTCTGTCCACACAAAATGCTCCTCAGCAAAGCTTAGTCTAGCCTTTTGATTCTTTCTGCTAATGAGAGGTTTGGTCACTGCAGAGTGGGCTTTCAGTCCAAATGCTCTTAAACGTCGAGACACTGTATGACGAGACAGATCCTTACCCTGTTCAGCACTGAACTGGTGAGCGATTCCAGCTGCAGTGTGGAAACGATTGCCCATTGAGATCCTCCGCAGTATCCTGTCCTCTTTTGTATTTGTCTTCCGTGGATGACCAGCCTTCTTGGCGGACTTGAATGAGTTTGTGATGTTGTAAAGACACCAATAACTGGGAGGTATCTGAAAGTGTTCTCTAATTTTGATCAGTGTGTTTTCTGCAAAATAATGTTTTTTTTTTTAAATGCCTTAGTTCTGGTAGCATGGTATAGACAGGACAAAAACTCCTCCAGCTGTTGAGCAGTGAAGATGACATTATTTTAGAATTGTTCAATTGTTCATAAATTGTTCTTTTGATCACCAGTGTGTGTATACAATACAGACCAAAAGTTTGGACACACCTTCTCATTCAAAGAGTTTTCTTTATTTTCATGACTATGAAAATTGTAGAGTCACACTGAAGGCATCAAGGGCTATTTGACCAAGAAGGAGAGTGATGGGGTGCTGCGCCAGATGACCTGGCCTCCACAGTCACCGGACCTGAACCCAATCGAGATGGTTTAGGGGTGAGCTGGACCGCAGAGTGAAGGCAAAAGGGCCAACAAGTGCCAAGCATCTCTCAGGGAACTCCTTCAAGACTGTTGGAAGACCATTTCCGGTGAATACCTCTTGAAGCTTATCAAGAGAATGGCAAGAGTGTGCAAAGCAGTAATCGAAGAAAAAGGTGGCTACTTTGAAGAACCTAGAATATGACATTTTTCAGTTGTTTCACACTTTTTTGTTATGTATATAATTCCACATATAATTCCACATGTGTTAATTCATAGTTTTGATGCATTCAGTGTTATTTTCATAGTCATGAAAATAAAGAAAACTCTTTGAACGAGAAGGTGTGTCCAAACTTTTGGTCTGTACTATATATATATATATATATATATATATATATATATATATATATATATATAGAGAGAGAGAGAGAGAGAGAGAGAGAGAGAGAGAGAGAGAGAGAGTCCACACTAATAAATTTTCTTCTGAAAACGCATACTTATTTCTTTATTTTGGCCTTCCATCCTTGCCGAAATGGCATTTCCAATCAACCAAAATGTAGCTCTTGTGAAACGCTCTCCAAAGTGGATAAATTTGTCCGCAGTGTGGACATTAAAAAAACGGCGGAGTTTAGAAATTATGATGCATTTTTAGTCATTGCCGTGACGTTTCAAAAAGCCGACATCTGTCAGAAATGACACAGTTAGAAGCATCTTACATTTTGCTCATGCACAGAGCAACTTTTGGAAAATGATTAAAAAAAAAACGTCAACGCAGAGTGTTTGTAGAAAACGGGATTTTCAAATGAATCCGGATAAGTGTAGTCGTAGCCTAATTTATTTCCAAAAAAATGCTAACTATTTGTCAAATCTTATAATTTATACACCTAAAGTCTTATTGTTCTTATTGCTTTTGACCTGTTGTTGTACAATGTTCTGGCTGTTTGTTTTTCCACTATGAGATCAGCTTCATGTTTTTGATCATTTTGCTTGGACTAAATAAAAACTGTTTAACCTGCAATTGCATCCATCCATGTTTCCGTACCATGACAATTTAATTACAGAAGCTACATTTGGTTTTGATTGTTAATACAAATAATAATGTATGTAATTCTTGAAAACTTCTAACCAATATATGTGCATTTTGAGATCCAATCAAAATACAGTGGAACCCGGTTATGTTGCCAGCCTAGGGGACGCCAAAAAGCGTTGAGGTAACCGATGATCGAGACAAACGAAAACAATATGGCGGCAATATATTAACGTGCTTGAAATGTCTTTATGTACATGATGTGCGTTATTAAATGAGAATGTGCATGCACGTGTTTTTGGAGTTTTTTTTACACAACAGCGTTGCCGCGATTTGTTTGATTGGTCATGCGGATCGAGATAACCTGTAATGCGGATAAGGAGGCGGAAGCCGAAGTAAACGCAAACAAAGTTTATTGAGAATACTCAGGAGATAATCCACCAATACTTGTAGCAAAACAGTAATATCCAGTGGTGCGCTCTGGGAGCGTGGTCCACGAAGTTTTGTGAAAGCAGAGACAGTTTGTGTAGAGAATCCACGGATCCGCGCTATTGAAAACGCAGCGCTGGGCATCAACGCATAAACGTGGTGCAGACAGCGTGAACATGGAAAACAGCAGGATCGGGGTAATCCGGGGTGCCGTTGAGAGAATGCCGAGTCCGAGAAGAAGGGTACGTAGCGGGATACGTATACGCGATTACACCGACCGACATTAACCAACACATACGATCATGCACAAACAATAACAGACCGCTAGTGTGTGGAGGGGAGGGGCTTAAATAGGAGATGGGATGAGTGAGTGAATGAGAGTCAGGTGTGTGTGATCAGCATGACTGCGACACGCTCTGTGTGGGTGGGGCACACAAGGGAGAAGAAGCAGGGTGCTTCGGGGAATGCCGCCACCAAAGGGGGCGTGGCAGAGGGGGATTCCTGACATAACCAACGTTAAGTGGCAAATTTGCCCCCCCTTGTGCTCGAGATATTAAGGTTTGGCGACATAAAAAATCAACATAACCGATTAAAAAATGCTAAGTCAAACTGAGAATTTGGCAGTTCAAAAACGTCGACTTAATAGGGTTGGCGAGTTAACCGATGTCGAGATAAGTGGGTTTGACTGTACCAGTTTCCTGACTTACCAATACACCACTTTACATAGCAAATGCTAATAAAGTAGCAGCAATGTCTAAAACAATGGAGACATATAAGCATTTATGGCCCACTACATCAGGTATCATCAGTATTTAAATGCCTAAAAGAGAAAACCACATGAGGGTGATCTGCAAGTTGTGTGAGTCAAAACCAATTGAGATGTCAACATTTCACAGCACAACATTAAAATGTAGGTACACGTACAGATAAAGCAAGTTAATAAATTACACTATGTATCCATATATTTTTACAGTATGAACCTGTGAACATCACTGTTGTTTGCCATTGATAGCCTGTTGCCTTAAATATAACTTGTGATTGTGCTTAACTTACTTATATTTAATGCTCAGGATAATGTGTACGCTTACTTGAGTCATTCTTTTATTATTATCTCTACTTTTACTTGCATTATTATTATTATTATTATTATTATTATTATTATTATTATTATTATTATTATAGCAGTACTTTTACTTGTCAATGTTTTGCTTTTGTAATCTTACTGCCAATGAGTATTATTTATAAGACCCTAAGAAGTTTACCATTGCTCATTATTTACCCCATCTACTGATTACAACCTTGTAATCTAGAAGTAAAGACACATCAATCCAAAAAGCTGCCTGAGATTCATGAAGATTCCAAAACCTGAGTTGGTTGATCTTATCAAATCATATCAAATCCTCACAGGTTTCCTATACAGCACAACTTGCCTCTTGTCAAGCATATGGGAAGGCTTGATGCCTGTGAAGGTGACAAACCTTGACTCAGACAGGCATAAAAGCCTTGCCCTCACCACTTTTCTTCCACTTAAACTTCCCTCCACCACCTGCTGAGTAGCCTTGAACAGTCTTGCTCTCTGTGTCACCACTGCACACACAATCCCCCTCCCTGCATACCGTTTCTTCCCCTTCCACATTTTCAGAGAGGACAGGCGATGACAGAGGTGTCAGTGCAGGTCACGGTGATCCGCAGAGCTTGTTCCTATCAAGCTTCCTCCCCCTTTGGTTATGCCTTTCTCAAGATGAGTTCACAGGGTCCAAATTCCTGACTGTCAGCAGGTATATGTATGTGGTGTGGGGTTACATGGCCTTCACTGAGGATAGACCCACTGTGAGACTTTTCCTTGTACAGACAGACACTCAGGAGTGGAGACAGGAGGAGAAGATTTCCCTTTTTTCGGATGCTATTACATCATTGGTATATACTTTATATTTCTAGTGTGCCCTTTATATACTGTGAGATGCCAGTTTATCTGCAATGATTGGAGGTATACGGTTTTCGAATCTGTTTATATACAACCCCAACTGCAAAAAAGTTGGGATTCTTTGCAAAATGTAAAAAAAAAATAAAAAAAAAAGCACAATGCAAAGATTTGCAAATCTCATAAATCAAGATTCCATTCACAGTGGAAAAAAAATGTTTAAACTGAAAATATTTACAATTTTATGGAGAAAATAAGCTTATTTTGAAATTGATGGCTACAACAGGTCTCAAAAATGTTGAGACAGAGCCATGTTTACCACTGTGTAGCATCACATATCCTGTTAGTATACATCTTGGAACTTGGGAGACCAGTTGCTTAAGTTATGGGGGAGGATTGTTGTTTCATGTGTCTGATACAGGATTCTAGCTGCTCAACAGTTCTGGGTGTCATTTTTGTGTTTTTGTTTCATAATGCACCAAATAGAGGGATGTGGGGTGAAAGCTGTATGAGGAGCTGTATGTGAAGTTGGACACTAAAAAGGGAGAAAAGGATTTGTACTGATTGGCCATGCAAAGAGACCGAGCTGGGAAGGATGTGCTGCAAGTTAGAGCAATAAAGGATGGAGATGGAAATGTGTTGACTAGTGAGGAGAGTGTGTTGATTTCAAACAGCAGATGAAGGAGGAAAATGAGAGAGAGAATGTTGGATGGTGTGGAGTTGGTGAAGCAGGAAGTGGATAGGATTAGTAAGGAGGAAGTGAGAGCAGCAATTAAGAGGATGAAGAGTGGAACGCCGGTAGGACCAGATGACATACTGGTAGAAGCATAGAGATGTTTAGGTGAGATGGCAGTGGAGTTTTTAACAAGATTGTTTAACAGGATTTTAGAAGGTGAGAGGATGCCTGATGAATGGAGAAGGAGTGTGCTAGTACTGATCTTTAGATACAAGGGAGATGTGCAGACCTGCAGTTACTACAGGGGAATAAAGTTGATCAGTCACACCATGAAGTTATGGAAAGAGTAGTGAAAGCCAGGCTGAAACCATCTGACCATCTGTGAGCAACAGTATGGTTTTATGCCGAGGAAGAGCACCACAAATGCATTATTTGCTTTGAGAATGTTGATGGAGAAGTATAGAGAAGGTCAGAAAGAGTTGCATTGTGTGTGGATTAAGAGAAAGCGTACGACAGAGTGCCAAGAGAGGAGTTGGTGTACTGTATGAGGAAGTCAGGTGTGTCAGAGAAATATGTGAAGGTGGTGCATGACATGTTGAGGACAGCATGACAGCAGTAAAGTGTGCAGTAGGAACGACAGACTGGTTCAAGGTAGAGGTTGGACTGCATCAAGGATCGTCTCTGAGCCCTTTCCTGTTTGCAGAGGTGATGGACAGGATGACAGATGAGGTCCGACTACAGGAGTCTCTGTGGACTATGTTTGTGGTGAGCGTAGGGAGATGGTGAGAAGAGCCTGAAGAGGTGGAGGTACGTGCTGAGAGAAGGGGAATAAAAGTCAAAAGGAGTAAGACAGAGTACATGTGTGTAAATGAGAGAGAGGGCAGTGGAGTGGTGCGATTGCAAGGAGAAGAGGTGGAGAAGGTGGAGGAGTTCAGGTACCTGGGGTCAACAGTGCAAAGTAATGGATAGTGTGTTAGAGAAGTGTAGAAAAGAGTGCAGGCAGGGTGAATTGGGTGGAGAAGAGTGGCAGGAGTAATTTGTGATAGAAGGGTATCTGCGAGAGTGAAAGGGAAAGTTTATAGGACTGTGGTGAGACCTGCCATGTTGTATGGTTTAGAGACAGTGGCATTAAGTAAAAGACAGGAGGTGGAGCTGGAGCTAGCTCTGTTGAGGATTTCGTTGGGAGTGACGAGGATGGACAGGATTGGAAATGAGTTTATTAGAGGGACAGCGCATGTAGGACGTTTTGGAGACAAGGTGAGGGAGGCAAGATTGAGATGGTTTGGACATGTGCAGAGAAGGGACATGGGGTATATCGGTAGGAGAATGCTGAGGATCGAGCCACCAGGAAGGAGGAAAAGAGGAAGACCAAGGGGGAGGTTTATGGATGTGGTGAGGGAAGACATGCAGGTAGTTGGGTTAAAAGAGGCAGATGTAGAGGGCAGGGAGGTATGAAGACGGATGATCCGCTGTGGTGAGCAACCGAAATAAGAAAAAGAATGCACCAAATGTTTTTAAATGGTGAAAAGTCTAAAATGCAGGCAGGCCAGTTTAGCACCCAAACTCTTCTACTACAAAGTCATGCTATTGTAATAGATGCAGTATTCAGTAATGCTCAAATATGCAAGCCTTCCTTGAAAAAAATGTTTTTTGGATGGAAGCATTTGTTGCTATAAAACCTGTACATACCGTTCAGCATAAATTTTCCCAAATGTGCAAGCTGCTAATTCCACAGGCACTAATGCACTCCCATACCATCAGAGATGCAGCTTTTTAAACAAAGCACTATTCACAAACCAGATGGTCCCTCTCCTCTTTAGTCCAGATGATGTGATGTCCATGGTTTCCGAAAATGAATTATAATTTTGACATTTTCCCTCAGAACATTTTAAATGAGCTTTGTCTCAGAGAGGATGGTGGCATTTCTGGATCATATTTATGCATGCCTTCTTTTTTGCATGATAGAAATTCAACCTGCATTATTTGCCCCTTCCAACTTTCTTCAAATGTTTTGCAGCCATCAAAGTCAAAATTACCTTCTTTTTTTCCTTAAAATGTTACAGACGCTCCCCACTTTATGAACATTAAATTTACAGACTTTCGCAGATACGAACAAACTTGTCCTCAAATGGAAATTTGTTCGGAGTCTAAAAATTCTAAACGGAGGAGAGCCGCTGCTAGCTAATCGACGACTGTAACGAGTCTACATGATGCACACTGGTCTCGGGCGAATACATTTTTTTAAGTTTTTTTTTTATTATACATTTTTATTCTTTTTTTATTACTTAATTTAAAATATTGGGTACAGTATTGTTTGATTACTTCTATTTGTTTTAGTATATTTTATTGTATATTTGATAGTATTTATAGCTCTTACATCATTAGGAGATATGCGTAGTCAATAACAACACAGTTACAACAACTTACTTTGTTCATGGTACGAACAGTCATTCGGAACGTAATTTGTGCATAAGGTGGGGAGCGTCTGTACATTCACTCATTTGAATGTTCTATTGTGAATAAAATTTATGTTTATGAGATTTGCAACTCATTTCATTCTGTTTTTATGTATATTTCCCAACATTCCCAATTCCCTTCCTAGGTTCATTCAGAGTGTGAATGTGATGTGGATAGAAATTAATACCAGGAAAGGGAAAGGGCGAGGAAATCATCTAAATACAATTATTACATGGTCTGCACAATCATATTAATTTGTTCAATTTGCTTACCAATTGTAGGTGGTTCCCAGAAAACCTAAATAGTTTTAGCAGTGATAATGGTATTTATTAAATTAAATTTAATATATAAAATGTATTTCACGAACTGTCCCTAATGTAAGTCCATTTTGCTGGTATTCTGTCACTGTGCCATGCAGATTGTAGTAAATTCTCCCGTTATGAAAAAAAAAAAATCTCAAGATGTTCTATTAGAAATGTAAACAAATCAACCAAAAACAGCACTACTTTGTCTAATAATATTTTGTATTGCATTAAAATGGTAAGTCAAAGTCAGGATTCCTTTCCACTGATGTAAAATGTGGACTTAAATTGTGCAAAGTAACAAATGAGCTACAGTACTGTACACATTTTTATGTAGATATAGATATATATTTACTTCAGCTGATTTCCTCTTGGTCTTTCCTCGTGGTCATGTGTGTTTAAATGCTGGTACCCATAGTTATCAATGCTTCCTGCAATCATTGATCTTAGCCACTAACCCTCTCTGATCAGCTCAATACTTGCATGGAATAACCTTTTGGCTGCTCCTGTTAGGGGCCACCACAGTGGACCATTTGTGGACCATTCAGTGGACCATTTGTCTCTATATCCCCCTATCCTCTTTCAACCCTTTCAACGCTGTATGTCTTTCATTGATTAAACATATTTGCCAAATAAATAAAAATCATAACAGATTACATTTTTTATGTAATTTAAAGTGACCGGACTGACTATACTTCACCAGTAAAATAAACTGTTTAAGAAAAACAAGTTTACTTTAGATATTTGACCTTGCTGTGACCTTGACCCTATTTGGGGCAATCCTAAAATCTAATCAGTTCATTTGCTCACTACAATGATCATTTGATATAAATCCTACAAACATTTAGCTACTTGTTTTTGAAAATCTAAGGTAAACACACAGATACACCGACCAATAGTCAGACGCACAGAAAATAATGGCTTCAACTGTAGATAACAATGAAAATATTAAATTCCTGAAGTTGTAAGTAACATCTTGTTATGGCAAAGAGGAAGAATATTTTGTCTGTTATAAACTATTCTAAAAAAAAATAACTATCATAAAAATTCTATATATATCATAATAAATATTTTTTACCTTAATGTGATTTTTGGATACATTTTATAATCTAATTATCTTATCAGCTGGATACAATAATAATTTTATATAAATCATGCAAACATTCATCCACTTGTTCCTGAAATTTCACTCTATAGAGAAACAGAATGGACTGATGGCCAGATGGAACAGTGTGGAAATATAAAAACCTCCCCCACTTAGGAGAGGAGGTATTCCAACCCATAAACCCATATCCATAAACAACCCCAATTCCAAAAAATTGAGAAAATGTAAATGTAAATACAAATAGAATTGAATGATGTGCAAATTTCATATTCATATTGTATTCACATACATAGGACATAGAAAAAATATCAAATGTTGAAACTGAAGAAAACCATTTTAAGGAAAAGTCTTTTATTTTTTATTTTTTATGTGATTTAGCATAGAAAATAGAAACATTTTCTATGCTAAATCACATAATGTATCCATTACAACAGTATGGCTTTGCAGTAGAAGAGTTAGGGTGCTGAACTGGCCTGCCTGCAGTCTATTATGAACATATTTGCATTATGGAACAAAAAATATGACAAAGAAGACCAAGACTGCTAAACAAATAGAATCCTGTAGTATCAGACACAAACTCCACTCCAGATATATATACTGTATATATATCTGGAGTGGAGTTTGTGTCTGATACAGGATTCTATTTGTTCACGTATGTATATACACATATACACTGTATATATCCCAGCCATTAGGGTTGCACAAGCCAGTGCACTCTTAGTGCCGGTTCCAAGCCTGGATAAATGGGTTGCGTTAGGAAGGGCATCAAGCGTAAAACATGTGCCAAATCAAATATGCGGATCACGAAAGACGGATGATCCGCTGTGGCGACCCCTAATGGAAGAAGCCAAAAGAAGAAGAAGAAGAAGAATATATATATATATATATATATATATATATATATATATATATATATATATATATATATATATATATATATTCATTTAAACAATATTTCTGCTACAATATTTCCACTTCTGTATATACTGCATTATTTAATTGTCGGTTCTACTATTTTGTTACATTATGTCTGTATTTTCTCCGGCACTGGAAGCTCCTGTCGCCAAGTCAAATTCCTCTTTTGTGTAAACATACTTGGTAATAATAATATTTCTGATTCTAATTCTGAAATATATATACACACTGTTGATAAAAAAGAGGGGATGATACACAGTGGTAAACATGGCCCTGTCCCATGAGATGTGTTGCCCCAATTAAATTAAAACTACCTTTCTTTAAAATAACACATTTCCTCAGTTTAACCATTTAATATGTTTTCTTTGTTCTACTGTTACTAAAATCAATTAATTCTGTTTTCATTTACATTTTACACAGTCTTAACTTTTTGGAATGTGCTGTATATTGGTGATGTCCCAGGCATCTTTACTTCCAAGAAACTTTCAGACAACGATATAAATTGTTGTAAGAAACAGCAAATGCACAGAAAAAAATGTGAGTAAGTGTTGAGAGACACCAGAAAGTGATGCATCATGTAGATAAGATTAGGAAACATCTACTTATGTCAGATGACACAGTTGTTAGTAACTTTGCTCTCACTCAACAGAGCTTAGTCATATTGATTTCTTGGAAAAGTCTAAAGGATTTTCTTTTTTGGTCAATACAGAGGTGTGTTACTTCACCTGATCCTTCACTCCCATTGTCAAAATGTTAGAGACAGCAGTTAAAATAATAAAAAAAAATTTAGGTACTCAAATTAATAAAACCACTAAAGTAAATATATTATCAAATATAATATACTATTTTCTAATTATAAGAAAAATAATTGAGACAAATTAAATAAACAAAACTGCTGTTGCTCTGTATGCATATTTTGTAAATTAATAATAAACTATTTTTTATTCTGAATAGTTTTTTCAAGATACAGTATACATACTATCTGTTGGGCAGTTTATGCTTTATATAATAAGATTAGATTAAATTAGATTGGTTAGATTAGATTAGGTTAGATTAGATTAGATTAAACTTTATTGCCATTGTGCAGAGTACAGTACAGGGCCATTCAAATGCAGTTAGAATCTAACCAGAAGTGCAAATAGCAATGTATATAAATAAATATAAATATATGAATACACAAATATGCAATAAACATATTACGGAAGTGATGACGAGTAAACGAATGTGAAAAAACAAAGTAAGTGTACAGTATGGAGACATGTTAATGTACAGTGCAGTCTTTATGAGTAAATTGACTGAGTTGGATACTCATGATACTTAATATCATTAATAAATGTCTTTAGTATATGCATGTGCTGTTTTTCACTAATTAGAATGTCTATATATAATACTGTAAAATGCTTTAATGATACTTTGAATTAGTCTTTAAATGTGCCATGACACATTTGCCACTTCAACATTGCCAATTAATTCAACATTTATGTAGAATGTAGAATTTCATTGAAAATACCAAAGGAGATGCAAGAGTTGAATAATGTCCAAGCTGTGCTGTCATATCCCTATTTAGTTGAATAATTCATAGGTCTTTGGTCTAATCATATGTCACTGATAATTATGTCCTTCCTTATTTCTGTCTACGTAATGGAGATCTGTCTAGCATGCGACTGTGCAATAAAAAGAGCGCAAGTCTAAATAAAACCAGAGTGAATAGTTTTGGGCTGCAAATGCAAATGCACGATTCAATTCTAGGCCACCTGCTTGAACCACTTGGGAGCTACTTACCATAATTGAGCCAAATGTTTTAAATTGGGCACACATGACAGCATTTGAAAGCATACTTTAGACTCAGGGCTTCTGATTTAATTTACTTTAGCCACAACTTACCCTTTCTTTAGCCAAAATATGATGAAAAGATTTTATTCCAGTAATGTCTGTTGCCAGTCATATCTCAAAAAAACATGTTAAACACCTGGACAGCAGGTTTGTGCAAGTCAGTTTGTGCTGGTCTCTGGGGACTTTCACTTATTAGCTATCTTTGTTCGCCTCCCTTTACCTAACTTTGACATGATAATTTATATGTGGTTTAATGCCAACTTTCTAAGAGGGTAAGCTGTGTTTGAACATATCCCAGAGTTCTCTGTACTCCTCACACATTCACCAGCCTTATGACTCATAAAAGTTTTATGACTTTTGGATGCCATCTGTGCATACAGTACATCTACCTGTTTTTTCACATTGGTGTACATGTAGGACCTTTCTTTTGCTAAGCTGTTTAAAAAGAAAAAAGAAGAAGCAAGATTTAGACAGCTGACAAATCATGACGGAAATGCTAATGAGAGAAGCAGAGACAAAATATGTGAGACAGGCTGCCCATACAAATTACAGTAATAAGCAGATCTGGATTAAGGCTGCATAATGTCTTCCATCACATTGGCTTATCATGAACAGAAGCACCAGAATCGTCTATCTGAAGCGATTCAGAATTAATGTCCCATTACTCTTAAGCATCATCATTTTTGAATTTCATATCGAAATGGCAGCAAATTACACAGTAATTAGATATTTTGAAGGGGAAGAATAGCCTCTGGCATTGGGGTAAAATTGCGTTTCGGCTTAAAATGGAAGTGCAGTGATGTTGCTGGGAAAAGACAGCAGCCATCAATTGTCGCACAATATAGTCTGCGCGTGTGAGTGTCTGAGCGTGACCTCATGCAGAACATCAAGCATCCTTTATGTCATCCATGTCACAGTTTTATGGAGTCAAACTTACCCAGATGATCACATTTTCCAACCAATATCAGAATATGTAGTCATAAAAGGATAATAACTGTAAAAAAAAAAACTTAATTTCTAGTTAAATAAAGATGCTGTTGTGTAACTTGTTTCCTTCATATACAGCAGAATATATATATTGTGTGTAGAGCAACTCAGTACCTTAGTGTCAAAAAGCAGCACTTCAAACAGCGTCCATTAGAAACTAGGCATCCTTGGAATAATATATAATGGGCAATAATATAAATTATCCTGTCAATCCATAATTGTAATGTTTATGTATGGTATTGACAATAATATTGCATGCAGGCTGGTGATAGTGAGGCGCATCTGCAGAGTCATGGACTGATAGTGATCTAATTTCCCAGCAATCCCTGGGGTCCCTCAGGAACATCTGAGGACCTGAAAAATGCTGCATTCATCTGGGCCACCAGCAGTGCCTGGCCTGCTCTTGCTCGACTTCAGGATGCCTGTGCCAACGCTGTGAACCAGGCTGCATGGCTGAGCCACTGAAAAAGCAATAACAAAAACAAGGCAGTAAGTGTGAAAGGGAGATAGTGAGAAATGGAAAGCAGTTGGAGGCAGGGAAGTGAAACTGTACTCTACATATATTACACAGCAATTTAGGCGACATGCTGAGAAAGCGAGCTACTCTATGCTGTGAGAGGGACTGCTGTTTACATCCTGCATCTTGTGTTCAAACTTTACATTTGCTTAAACATTATCTGCTGATCTTAGACCAAGACAAACTTGGAATAGATACAGGGAAGGCTTTTATCCTTGTCTAGGCATAGCTCTTAATCTGTCTGGTGTGTTCTTCCTTCAGGAATATTATGTTATTTCAATTAACTCTGGGTTAAATGAATACTAGCAGATCTGCAGAATGAGGAAAGAATGTGACACTTTTTGTTTTTTTTTGATGAAGTTACAGACAGCATTACCCAAAGGCAAATCTAATTATAATTGGTAAAATTATCAACTGCAACCCCCTTTTGTAGATTTTTTAAATTGGTGGCTATAGTTTTCAGTATTTATTCTTTTGTTTTGACAGTCTCCGATGTACAAGATCTCAGAATGGATTAAATTAAGGACATTAATATTGAGTCTGAGTCCCAGCTTGAGCAGCCAGGCTGTGTGACTAATATATAGATTTAATAACACGAGACGGCGGAAGAAAGAAAGAAAAATGGGGCAGAAAATCAGACTGATTTTTTTTTTTTTTTTTTTTAGTCCTTCAAAGTGCTTAGTGGGCATTCCAGGGGATCTGCTGCAAGCCCACATCAAAATATATATTTTAGGAAAAGAAGGAAGTGTGTGTGTGTGTGTTTAATAAAAGGTTCAAACCACCTTCAGAAATCCTCCTACTTTCTTGGTACATTATACATAGAGAGCTCAGATATCCACCATGCAAATAGTATTATGCTCTACATAAGTAGGTCCTGAACAGTCATGTGAGTGTGAGACATTCCTACATTTAAGCCTGATTCACTTTGCATAAATATTTAAGAACAACAGAACCTACTCCGGTTACAGTTTGAGTTTTTAAAGATTGTAATATAATCCTGATTGATTAATGTGTAGATAAATATTAACTGTAGGATTCCTCTGTTATGCTTAAAAAAAAGAAATATTATATATGTTGTAATATATTACACATCAGTATATACTCTAGGTTTCAAACAATATTTAATAACAAAATCAATCTAATGATGAACCCCACACATAGTATATGCAAAATTTAAGTTACAGTTAAGGTTAAAGAAATGGGACAGGATCAGTATAATGTTCTTATTATAAAGTTGGTTCTTATTGTAAATGCTGTGCCTTGCAAATTTAATAGAATCAGAGTTGCTTTCTGTTGAGACCTTCATCATTAATTTTAGAAGTTATTTGAATCTTAAATCTTACAGTGACACTTATCGAGTTTGGGGATCACTTAACTATTTATTCAAGGGTGTAAAAAATCACTGTAATCTCGTGCATACTTGTACTGCATAATGTATTGCTATCTATTCATTTTGGTAGCTTGACCAGAGGCACTTCATGACAAGATAAAGCTCATCGGCTTATATCCTTGAGAATATGGAGCGATTCTTGAGAACAGTCTTAATTAACTCAAGGTTTGTGCCAAAATCAGCTCTGGCTCCTCTGTCGATTAGCTCTTATGAAATATTACTGCAGCCTTGATGATCCTGAGCATGGAGAAAACACAAGTTAATTAATTAATCAACAAACACGCTCTCACCTCCGGTCTGCACCACGTTAATTTGATGACAAGATTCACCTGGACATCATTACGATGAATAATTTCCCCTACTTTCCTGTGCCGAGCTGTTTGCAGGAATCCGTTGCTGAGGAATGCATGCAGATAGCTTGCATTTTAAGGAGACTCACATACTCCTTCAACCTGACAGTGGCAGATGATTCATAAACACATTCCTGCTCTACACTTTGAAATGCATGATCAGCCCAGAAGTGTGTCTGCATGTGTGGAAGTGTCTAGAGTAATTTAGAAAAGTCTGGAAATTCCCTGCAACATAAGATGTTGTTATGGTTGACGTGACTTGCAACACATCCCCTGATTTGACTGTAATTGTAGATTGCTGTTTTGGAGGAAAACCTTCAAAAGAAGAATGCAGGAGGGAAATGAGGTCAAATACAAAATCATCTTTTTGCTAGGAAAGTGTTTCGACATTATACAGGCTTACATCAGCTTGTGTGTTTATTTTGACGAACCACATGGCCTAATGAATGGAAATGAATGTATGTTTGTGTAACCAAAATGACACATAATTACACAATTACCGTCTAATAACAGAGGTATGCACTTAAGTTAACACCTACAAATACCAAAGGCTCTGGGAAAATAAGCCTTTGAAATGACATGGTAAACAAAATTATTGGAATGAAAATGTTAGCATACTTCTAAGTTACATATTGAGTGTCATTACATTCAGGCATTCCATCCATATTACACCACATGATGTGCAATGTTCAATATATATCCTAAATCTGTTATTCATTGCCTCTCTGTGCTTCTTTTTGTATTCCAGAGGCAGTCTATCATTCTACCAGGCATATACCTGGAAAGTGAAATGCACTTCTAATACTGTAGATCAAGCAGACTGTGAAATAGTAGCCTACAGGATTTTTTCTCTAAATGATCTATGTATGGCTGTGCAAATCCACTGTCTAGAAAGTGTGGTTAACTCAGTAACACTTTACAATACTATTTGTGATGCACTATGCCAGAAGAATATATAAGTAGTACTATAGGAACTCTAAAGACTCTAGTATTAACTGCTAATGAATGCTGAGTAATTAAATTCAACACTGCCATAGTAATGATTTGAGGGTTCATTATGAGCTAAGCAATAATTACATAGTCTTATATAGCTCATGGAGAATGTCTAGCTCACTATTGGTTAATTACCAATCACATCAGCTTCTCAAATGCTCGCTTTTCAAACAAGCTATACAAATAAAATGGAATTGAATTAAAATGGCTAAGCTACAGCCAAGATACTTTGTGGAAAAGTAGACAGCTCAGCTAGGTTGTCAAACTGCTGAAAAATCAGCTGCAACATGTTAATTTTAATTAAACTTGTAATTTATTGCAGATTAAATGTACCTGTTTTGTACAGGGTACGCCATTGCAAAGAGATTTTCAGTTTCAGCAGTTAGCATGGCTGAACTCTATAGCAGCAAGGGTACACTGTTCCTGGTTTAGTTTGTTTCTGAAACTGCCTAGCTAGCAAGGTTAATGGGCATACGACAATCGCGATAACAGTGAAGACCTATGTTTGTTGCAATATGAATACTAATGCAAGCCATCAGTGCTTATTTCATACCGGCTAATGGACAGCTATTAGGCTAAAGCACAGCTGAGGTAAGCTCAGCTGTCATACTTTGTTAAAACATTTATATGTACTGTTTTAAATGTACTGTTTTATCACTTAAATTCAACAGAAGGTGCTCAAAACCTACAGCTTTCAAGCCTGATCATAGTCTTTACTTATTCAGCTAAATAATTAACAATAGCAACCCACCTGCCCACCTGCCCACCTGCATGTGTGTCTTGCAATGTTACAGATTTTTGGATTCCAGTTTTCATAGCGTACATGCAAACTTGTGTCATTTACGGTATCCTGTTGCTCTTTCATGCCCTAAAATCTTTTTATAAATATAAACTCTTGTTCACTTTATGCTCATTTTATGTTCAGTTTATGTTGATGTCCGATAGCCTTATTTTTCTCACTAGAGGAGCAAGTTTTCTATAGTTGTAGTTCAGTCCATTTATTCTCCAGAGAAGTACATGCAAGCTGAGGCACACACCTATGATTGCTGTATGCAATGGATACAACCATTTGCACATTGTGATTTATTGGATCAAGCATAAAGCTATGCTAGCTATGCAAAAAGGGAATAACTACTGTGCCTTACCTCTACTTAGTGAAAACCAGCACTTGTTACTTCTGAATCTAAACTATTTTGAAAATACATGTAAGGATAAAAGCATTGGGACACCCAAAATTGTCCATCCATATGTGGTTCTTTCCCAAATTGTTACCAACAATCTAGAGGTGTACACAAATGTCTTTAGATGTGAAAGCAATCAGTTTTTCTTTTCCTACTAGAACTAGGAGACTGTACTGTACAGTAGGGTGTAAATGTGGTATCAGCAACATTTACACCCCACTGCACTAACACAAAACAATACCCCTGCACAATATCCACATCTTCTTCATTTATCTATATATTTATTTACATTTTTGTTCCATTTCCAATGAATATTACTTTTAGTATACTTCTAACTTACTGTGCTGCTGTAATGTGTGGATTTTCCTCTTAGATGAATATAGTTTTCACCACTGTCCTTTTTTGAGCAATCACTTTATATGTGGCATTAGCAATATGAACCAGTTTGCATAATGGCCTACAAATGTGACACTAGATAAAACAAATATCTAAAAAAACTAATGTATTTATTAGAATAATAAATATTTATTAATAATGTATTAGAATTAATAGCATTCACAAAGAAATCAAATAAATAAATCACCCTGTGTTTGAGTCGTACTTCCTTTCAGATAACTTTTAAAATATTACTGTGTCTTGTGCAATGATTTAATGATAATCTGGAACAGTGCTGCAAAGTAAAACACATGATAACTCATTATGACTAGTTAGCTAATAGTTATATATCTAATATCTAACATAATATAAGCCAATGCAAATCTAACTGTAATGTTAGGTCATAATGATCTATTAAACTATTACTTTTTTAGTACTTATTGAATAATCACCTACTTCTCATTACTTGGTAATAGTAACTTAGGTGTTATTACAGTGCTGCTCATCACCATTACTGCAAGGAAGTTTTTTTGATTTATGTCATTGTACATCTAAGCCGGTATAAGTTTTGCATTTTGTCTTAATAGCTTTGCGTTTCCCTATAAAGAAGTAGCAGCCATTCTATTCTTTATCTGGTACAATTACAGAATAGGCTTAAATCAAGGTTCACTGGGCTCTTTGCAGCACTTACAGTTTTCCAAGGACCTCACAAAGCTGTAACAGGACTTGTCCACACAGATGTGTCCACATAATTGTGTGGACAGTGTGTGTTCCAGGCTCACCAATGCTGAACATCAGTCTCATTATTCCCCGTTTGCCCGAAGTGTCTATTTTCTCCCACACTCAAATTGGAATTAATGAAATAATAAAATGCCATTTGAATTGTCTGACCACTCAGACGGCTCTCTGGTTTCCATATACAATTACACATTAAGCATCATGCTCTATGATAGACAAAACAGCAGGAGCTCATGAATATGCATAGTGTGCCTCTGAATATAAATTAAAAGGGGTTGGCCTCGCTGCTGACCCACTTAGGCTGTCAATTACCATTCAGGCAATATTCTTCTGATAGGACCTCTCCATCACCACTCACTGCATCTCTAGCTGCTACTCAACTCAACTCTACAAGCACTTCAGTATAACACAACTGACTTTAATTAATGTGTTGCTTATTTGCAGATGTTGTGATGTGCCAGTAAAAAAAAGACGAAAAGAGTAAACTGTGAAGGATGAATGTTAAATGTAATAGTAATGGGTTCACTGTATAACTGAGATATGAAATGGTGAGTAAGCATACAGCAGTGCCTCATAGAACAATTATTATTAATAGCTTTATAAATAGCTTATGTTATGATGTATTAGGGAGGAATTCAATTTATTATTTGTCAATGTCGAAGCAGACTAGCTTGTTCTTAAAACATTTGCTGTGTTAACCAGGCATTTCTCAGAATTTTGCATTGATGTCAGGGCATTCTAAATTAAAACAAATTAACATTGATGAAATGTTCTGATGCTTAAAAATGATGAATCAGCTTTTCGGCAGTGTTCATTAATGTTGCACTAGAATATTCCGCCGAATGTTAGGTAAACCTGACATATATGCTTTTAGAATTAATAGTTACCTGAGTTGAAATTGTTACCTGGGATAATACTAAAAGGTATTTAAAAAAAATAACTGAATAAACCCAGTATACTGTATTTTAAAGAATTTTGAAGTTTTATGCTATTTTTAAAGAAAGCTTCAATTGTTAAATGCACTGAAGACTCAGTTTTAGACAAACCACAACAGATCAGTAAGAAAAACAGCGAGAAATCTACGAGGGAGAAGTCAACCTCCATCCGTTCAAAATGACACATTAAACACTCAGCCACTGTCGCTTTCATATGCAAATGACTGGAGTGTTGTGTGCATAATGGGGAACCGACTCCACTATTCAACTGTCTGCTGCATTATCAGCCCTCTCAGTGGGTATTCGTGTGTGTGGTTTTGTGTGTGTGTGTGTGTGTGTGTGTGTGTGTGTGTGTGTGTGTGTGTGTGCCATGTGCAGGAGTGAGAGAGGGAATAAGTAACACATAAGCAAATGCAAGCGTGTCTCTATGTGTCTGCCAATTAAATTGTGTGTGTGTGTGAGTGTACTCTATTGTGTTTCCTGCTGTGGGCCCCTAGATGGTAAATCCAACTATCGGCCATTTCTCCACCTCTAACATGCGACACAGCGTGATCCGAGCACAAAACCTTTGAGTGCTGTGATTTTCTTTAAATGCAAAACACTGAATGAAACAGAAAATCCTGACAGTGGTGATGCAAAGATTTCGAAACAGCTATTTTGCATAATAACTCATCGGCTATGATGTTTCCTATAATAATAATAATGGCTCAGAGTATGTGAAATGTAATATGCAAACACCATCTGCATAGGGCCACATTGTTAGCCAAGGTGGACCATTCCAGGTGTTTTATGGAGTTACTGATGCTAGCCTCTCCTAAATCAAATGGCCTACAACAATTTATATGTGACTAACCTTCTTTGAGTTGGCATTGATTTAATGAGACTTTTCATAGGCAAATAAGATTTAAACACACTAAAGCCCCCTTGGCCGTCTGCCTACACTGGTGCTTTAGACCCAGACCTTCCTGGAGCTCTGTGCATTTGCATAATGTTACCCTGCTGGCAGCACACACCAGCAGAAAAATCAATAACCCTATAAGACTCTTGAGTCTTCACTTAACACCCAGCAACATGGCTGGCAAACGTTGCCTGGCCTCACAAACCTATCAGATTGGTGTAATCTTCAAGTCTGCCCAGTGACAGCCTTCCTTCCCCTTTCCTAATCCACACACCTCCCAGTTTGTGGCCTTTGCTGGAGCTCTGTTGGCATTGTTAATGGCTATTGTTGCTGAAGGCAGGCCTCTGCTTTGCCCCGTTCACACTGGGCCCCTCGGCCCCGCAGATGGATAGGCTGGATGGGCCTGACCTCGCTATCAGCTGCTCCCAGACATGAGGGCAGAGAGTGGCGGAACAAAGTAGGAGGAATGGCTCCTTAGTGGGGAGAGTGGCCCAGAGACATGCCTTCGTAATGAAGGCTGGGCTATTGTGGAGAGGCATAGAGGGTAGTGGAGAGGTGAGGGGCCTGGGCTATGCTGCTCTGCGAGCCGTGAGAGAAGAGAGGAGGGGAGACACAGCCCCCTCGACACCCCCTGCCCCGTGATGAATGGTAGCCATGGCTAGAAGTGAAGCCCACTGGTGTTGCTTTGGCAGAGGGACAGAGATGAGGGAGTCTGCCCAGAAACTAGGAGCCAACATCAACAGAGGGATGTCCTTGACTGGCCCAGCTTTTGTATATGGTTTTAGGTAAAAATAACAAGAAAAATATTGATCACATCTAAACAGTAACCCTAATACTAGGTTAATGTGCCACAGGGTTTACCTGATCTCTTAAAAATATATTTAAATGAATGATATGGTGAACTTATCACCATCAATAAATAGTTTAACATTTTATAAGCAACAAACACTAAAGGTAACCTTTCTAGCCCTAACCCTATCATGGCATTGGCAAGTGCACTGTTCGACTGTCTGTGTTCATTCTTTTTCAGTAGAAAAAAGTAAGAATTGAGATGACAAATAGCATCTGAGCAAAAAAGCAAGGAAAATTTATAAATAATAAATTAAATCTACAGAAACATATTTGAAATCACCAATAATTTTTTTTTCAAGAATGATTGTGGAACTTGATTCTTGTGCATATGTCAAGCATCATTGAAGACATTTAAATATAGCAAATGATACTGCAAAAGCTAATCAGTGACTAATTTCTTTCTCCCGCTGCTCTCTCTCTCTCTCTCTCTCTCTCTCTCTCTCTCTCTCTCTCTCTCTCTCTCTCTCTCACATACATTCTGGTTAAGGTGCCAGAGTTCCCTGGTCATATATGCAGTTAAATAGTGTTAGAGAGAGCAGTGCCTGAGGGTTGGCCCCTGTCCTGGTTCCCCAGCCCTGTTGGATCCCCACCATCTGCCCCAGCTGCTGCTTTCCTTTAAGTGCCACTCTGATTGACAATGAACCCAAAGCTCTGTGATAATTGTGGTTGCTTGGTGACTTGGGCAGGTAATGCCTCCCTTTCAGGATTTATCATGCTCCATCTGTTCCTCTTGGTATCTGACAGAGTTAAATCCCTCCACCCCTCCTCCCCAGAAAGTACCCCATGTGCTCCTTTTCTCTGGGACATGGCAGGCCTCTGCTAGTCGACCAAATTCTAAGCTTTTGTGAAGAGATGCTTATTAGAAAGCTGCACTGCGACCTCCAGAGACAACAGCCCCGACAGAAAAGGGGACTTCGAAGGCTAGGCTTGTTTGTCCAATCATTAACTAGAGATAAAAGACTCCTTGTGGTGGCCACCCTCCTTCCCGAGCCCGGCTGTAGGCTTAAGTCCATAGAAAGTGTTGTATGTCGTGTGTCAAGAACAATTGGGGAGTTCCCTTCGCTTCATTTTTCCTCCTCTTGCTTTCTGTATTACACAGCACCTAGCACACATAGGGAGCTTTTCTGAACAGCGGGACACCAGCAGCTGTCAAATCACCTGGAGCAGGTGCACTTTCAGTTTTATGCTTATCCGAGACCAGTTGCGAGGTTCCTTTTACAAGTTGATTAGGGGTAGGATTTGGCAAGAATAAGCTGCCTCTAAATCAGCTAAAAAATGGGAACTGTGCCATCCAAGCTGAGTGGAGATTGCAGTGAAGCAGCTGCATCCCATAGATTTTGCTTACAGGAATGTATCAAGCTCTTAAACACGTCCATAAATGTTTTGTTTGGTTTTAGACAGTCACTGCTGAAATATGTTTTGGTTGCTTCGGATACAAGTCACATCTTACATTCATCAGAAAAGGGGTTAGGGGAACATTAATTATTTCTGATGTTTAAAAATTGATTTATGGGTCCATAAATGTGTCAATTCAAATTGAACATTTAACTCTGTGCATGGTGCAGTCAGACAGATAATGGAGTGAAGACACTAAATTTAAGTGAAACATAAAAACAGATGCTTATTCATCCAGTCCTTCTGCAAGACAGGATAGCAGACAGTATAGTGGCACTGAGTTTCTAAAGTTCCAAACAGAAATAATAGAACAAACTAATATACAAACTGTAGAATCCACAGACAGAAGCGTGCCACTGCCGTGGTTGCCTCTGCCAAGTCTATTCCTCCTCCAGATTCATGTCAGAATTTGGCAGATAAACACTAAATATGTCAGTTTTACTTTGCAGAAATTGGGTGATCTTATCCATGTGCTTGCTAATTGTGGGCAGTATATCACCATCACCATCTGTTCAGAACAGATATGCTCCATAAAAATGGTCAGAAGGGATACACATTTTCTTTTATTACTATATGCATAGACACATTTTCTCTCCTTTTTTACACACACACACACACACACACACACACACACACACACACACACACACACACACACACACACATTAATTGATGATGGAAGTGATACAGTTTCCAGTATGCATGGTATAATAAAAAAATAATGATGGAATAGTATGGTAAATAGTAATGGTAAAACATCGATGTAACACAAAATACCTACAATTCTCAAATATTCGCCATATAAAAAATCTATATAAAATTAATAGTGCATGCAATTACTGCATAAACATATGCTAGCACTGTATATTAATGATCTCTTTCTAAAAATTACTAGTTTCAAATATAATTGATATTTGGTCAAGCCTCTGCTGGAAAGTATAACAGCTGTCTCATCCTGTATTCACATCCCATGTGAAACAATGTTGAAGATATATTGCAATCATGTAGACATCCTCATTAATTCAACAGGTTTTTTTTAATCTACACTTTCTGTGTTAATTTTTGAGAAATATTATAGTCAATATTTTGCTGGAAAAATCCATTTCTGGCCATGTGTTAACTTTCTGGTAGAGGCAGCCAGGCTTAAATATTATGGTTCTTAAGTAAATTCAACCCTGGACCACAAGATGCCCCAAACCAAAGTGTCCACCATCATATATTGCCATGGGTATTAGGTGCTTTACATGGTTAATTATGGCTTCCAAGTCTTATTTAAGTCTCATCTGACCACAATGCACAATTTTTTTTTATTTCTTTAGAATGCTTATGTCTCCAATTTCTATCTTTCTAATTTTTTGTATCCAGTCCAGTCTATATTAATTATAATTGGAAATTACAAGTCAAATATTAGCAACATGGGTAATATTTTATTAATTTGGGAGATTTTACTACATTCTGTAATAGTTTTTTAATACTAAAGTTAGTTTGAATGAGTTTTAAGTTTCTGAGTAACTCTAGCTCCTAGTTTCTAGGCAGACTCTATCACTGATTCTGTAGTATAGTACACAGCTTGTAAAGTCATGTACATTGTGGTCTCTGAGCAGGCCAGCAGGACAGTCCATCATTGTATTAATCAGTCAACCTGTCAAAGACCTAACCCCAATATGGCCTTACAGGATGGCACTGCTTAGTCTCCAGGAGCTGTCCCCTGGCCCTGGGGCTACAGGCGCTTGAGATTACCACTACCGACATCATTTGTATCTGTCAGCCGCCCTGTGTTCTAGGGAGGCATGGGACAGGATTAACCAAGTTACAAGCAAATCTAGTCCACATTTTAGCAGGCTAATGGAAGCTTGGATACCAACCCTTCACTGCTGGAGGGAATGTCTGGAGCAGTTGATTTTGGGGAATGGTGGTGGTTGGATGGTGGGGGTGGAGGGTTCTCAAATAAAAGTAACTTAGACAAAGAAATTAGACCAGGGTATAGAATGATCTCTGGGCATGTTTTTTTTTTTTCAGATAATTACATGCTGTATATATTTTTGAAAGGTAAATTGGAAAGAGGGCCAAACACTGTTCCATAGTTATGTATATTCTGTTTTGACCCTTCGAGGCAGCAGAAATAAGACTGCCTTTTAGCCAAGAAGCACAATCTTACCCCTGCCACTTACACTCAGCCCAAACGTGCCTTTGTATTGAGCCGGAGGATGAAGAGTGATGAAGATCAAATCATGCAATAAATGCCAACCATCCAAGAGATATTACTGGATTACTTTTAAGACCTTCCCTGGTCTGACACACAGTTCAGTTAACAGGATGCAACTGTTATGATCTCTGGATAATCTCCAGAGCGGTATTCGGTCTTGGGGCTTATGTATGCTACTGCTTTTGTCATCCACTGCCTATCTTGTCAGGAAGAAATGGTTTTTTGAGTTGATGTCTGGTCAACTCAAATTGGCTGTTCAGCGATCGAATGTCTGTTCTTGGATTTTAAACAGGCCGAGTAAATGAAAGAGGTGACAGCTGCCTAAATTTGAGTGTCAGTTTACTTTAATGGCAAAATAAAAAGGAAATGCATTCTTGAAAATGTGCTAAGGTTCAATGGACCATGAATTCATCAGTTATTTTGCATGTGTTTGTAGTGATAAGGTAAAATACAGGTAAAAAAAATCTTTGCATGTAGATATGACTATATAGTTCATTCATATCATGCCAGAATTCATCATGGACAATAAACTTCTTAAACATGCTACGCTCTTGCCTCTTATGTTTTCCCTGTAAAACATTATTTTATTTTGTAATGCATTGAGGTTGAATTTTGTTTCCGTTGTCTGGCATACAGCAGCTACAGTATGTCAAAACATCAGCAGTACTTGTGTTATATGTAGTATGTGTTGTAAGATGCAGCACATGTACTCAAGACTGAGTTATTATTTGTGCCATTGGCATCATGTGAGAATTTACAGTGATGAAAGTATTTAGCTTATTATTATTAAACATTTTTTAGAACTGAATATCTCAGAATACTTGTGAAAAAAATATATATCTGGAAAGCCACACACTTTTAGTCAACCGGCTATAATACCATATGATATATGTGTATATTTCTGGTGGTCTATAATTTCCTTAGTTGCTTTGGAAAAATGCAAGAAAAGAGCTTAATTTTAAAATATATTTGTTGATCCTGATAAAATGGAAGACTTATCTCTCACTCCTGTGTTTTATTTGACAGCTCTATAAAGTCAGTATTCTATGATAATTGCTCATGCTTCTCAAACTAGCTTGCTTTTTCAGTCATGATAATACTTGACATATCTATGATGTGTGAATCTGCAAACCTTCACCATATTGGACTTGAAAGGTCTGGCCATTTCTTGACATAGACTTGAAAGATCTGACTATTAAAAGCTTGCCAGGGGGGGGTTGCATAACACTTGCACTACATTTTATTTTATTTTATTTTTTAATTTTCAACTTTATCTAGTAAAATGAAAAAGTCAGTTCCAATTACACTCTGCAGGGTACTGTACTGTATTTATTTATAAAAGGTGTAAACAATAACCATAACCAGACAGAAATGTAATGCAAACATTTTATTTGGTTATTATAACAATGGTGTCTATAAAGTACCATACTGGATGCAGTCATCTATAGTAATCACTTTATCCTTTATCCAGCATAATTTTGCGAGGTGGAGGGAAAGTTCACACACAATAACCCAAGCCCAAGATCAAACCATGTGCCCTGCAACTGTGAGCCAATATATGACTTACTATATATAAGTTAATTTTCAGGTGTGTAATAGGTCTGCTGTAGTAGATTTTCTCCAAAGAATCAGTAGTTTCCCTTAAGCAATACTGTAGCATCTACCTTGGTTCCAGCATTGCTGTTTTTAGTTTTGGTTGGTATTTTATGACCAGGGTGGCCTGGGTCTAAGGGTTACACTGTATTGGCTTTATTGTGACCACTGTCAGTGGACGCTTCAGACATCAGAGGGAATACAGTTTTGCTTTTTGTGTCATTTAACTGGGTTTGGACCTTTTTTGTTTTCCAACACCTATTTATAAATGATTTCCCAAAAGAGTATCAGCAACACGGGATGGATTTTTTAGAATCCTACTGTATTATTTACACAGTTGGCTACACAGCTTTAAACAGCATTGTGTTTATAGCATGTCGATAATAGCTGTTTAGTTTTCCATTTAATAATTGCAATTTCCATTTCAGGTTATGTTCTAACACATTGTTATTCCTACTTTCTCCAAGTGTGTTTTAGAGCCCTACAAGTGTTTTTTTTTTTTTTTATGGTTTATCTTTTTAGTTGTGACTGTTCAGTCTTAATGTTGGGTTAAATATGTCAATATCTCCCACTACTTAGATGTAATCACCAACATTATGCTTAAATTTCCCACTTCTTTACAGAGACTACATTAAAGCTATCATTTAGGCATAGCTATAAGCAAGAAAAAAAAAACGTTTGTGCTGCTAATTAGCTGAGAAGTGCACAGACCTACATTTCAAAAGCTCGTTTTGCTTTGTCAAATTGATTTAGACAGCCAAATTCATCAAGCATTCATCGGGGCTGTTTACAGTCTTTCATTGTTTGACAGTTCCTGTTTAGGCTATGTCATTTTCAATTGTACTGACCAAGACAGTAAAGCAAGCCACGTGCAGTCAGTGGGCTGTATTCTGGAGTCTATAAAATATTTTTCTCTCTCTCTCTCTCTCTCTCTCTCTCTCTCTCTCTCCACTCCTTCTGTATTTCTATGCAATTCTGTTCAACAATTTTCGACCACTAACATATTCACCCTCGCCTCGAACAATACAACAAGGCAACACTGACTTTCAGATTTCACTTAATGACTTGAAAACTAGAAGAAGCATGAGCCATAGGAAAAAACACGATTAATCATATACAGTCTCCAGTTTCATTGCTCCTTGAAAAACAACCTTAATGTAATGACCAATAAATGTCTGATACATGTACCCCTGAGGCCAGGCTGGTCTGTGGTCTGCAGGTGATAACTACTCAACCTTCTGTGTCTCCGGCGAAGGCACAGACCTAGAGAGTGAGCGAGCCCATGCAATGATCAAAGACAACGCAATCAATAAGATATATAACATAACAAATAATGCTGTGGGTAGCTCATTAATCCTAACATGGACTTATTATGCTGAGTGCAGGTTTGTCCTGCCAGGTCACTTTGGAGTATTTATTGAAATTCAGCACACTAAAGGCAGCACAATGCCATAAAAGCTAGGAGAAATCCCAGACTTTAGGAATACCAGGGTCATGAGAAAGTGAGCTCAAAGTTAAAGTAAAAGCTGTCAGGAAATGTCTGTGTGTAATGAGGGGAAAATATATTGTTTTACTAATGTTTAGAAGCAAAAATCTGTGAATAGAACAACCTAAATGTAACAATCTATTGCATATCAGTGTACTTAGTCTAATTGTGTTCTCAGCTTGAAATCTGTTACTTAGTGTTGGACGATGCGGAGGTGTTTTCATAGGCACAGGTGACATCGGCCTCATTTGATGCTACAGGCAAGAATGATGGCTTATTCCCTTTGTGCCCTTGAAGCCAAAGTGTCTCTGCCTAGCCGATCCATCACAATCAGTCCGAGATCATTTATATTAAATGCTCTTTTAAAGTGCACCCAATGACACTGTATTTTGGAAACAGGAATACCTGGAAGCCAAGCAAACACACTGGCTCATACCTGTCCCCCTAATTTATGACGTGGGTATACAGCAAGGCTAAAGCTGGCAAGGTCCAGAGCCTGATGCATAATAACCCCAGGTCTATTTGATCTTTGTTCTTGGGGTGCTGTAGCTTTCTGCAGAGAGGTGAACAAAATCCATTAGAAAGGTCTGTAGTTTACAAAGAGTAATTCTGCAATTTACATAAATAGTGCATCTGCTGCTCCATCCATTAATCTTGCTGACATGTCAACCAGGTAATTTATGTATATGTGACTAGTGTAATAGTGGATTAATTAAAAGGCTCCGTTATTAGCATACGGAAGAGGTGTCACTTTGACAGCACGTACTGTCCCTTATCAGTAAGAACTATGATCACAGTGACCACTGCGCACTTTTCACGGTTAAAATCGCTGCATTTGTGCATATTCATGAATGTTTTTAGCACCTCCTAATTTACATTTTGAAGATTTAAACATTGAGAGTTGACTCAGGATTTGATTTAAGTGCACATTTTTCTACCCTTAGCTATAACCTAATACAGCCGGCACACCAGTGAGAAGCACGCATTAGGCTATTTACTAACACATATATTGTCATTACTTGCCCTGCAGTAAAATACAGCACCTTGCATAAGTACTCATCCCATTGAAATGTACCACATTGCAGAGTGTTACAAAGTGAAATGGAATTAGAGTATCAAGAATAAATCTAAAGTGGCTAAATTTCTTAAATAAAGATTTTGGAAATGTTTGACATATTTTTCAAATCAAGGGCAAAGTCTCCTTACAACCTAAAAAAAAAAAATGTTATTTATTTTTATTTTATATATTTCTATTATCATAGGTTACAGATACACAGTAACTCACATCACCATTTCCAAGTGCAAGAGGAATTTGTCACTAAATGCAATAGAGGTGAACTTGCCCTTGATCTCCCATAAAGGAAAATTACTATCAATATGACAATGACTATGACCAAAAGGTTGATGGTCATGTGTTTAAAGATAACCAGGTGTCTAAATCTCACCAAGGCTGGGTCTGCTGTAATCAATATTTTCTTTTGAAGCTAGAAACAATGTGAAAGCCTTTTTAGGCACGCCTCCTAATGCCGTATTTGCAGCCATAAAGGTAAGGATTAACAAGAACAAATGACCTGGCTTGTTGGGGTATGCTGCCATGTATTTTTGCCCTGCATAAGCTTTCAGGTCTGGCTGTTGGCCTGTCATCAGGTTCATTACCCTGACTGCATTAAAGCCTGGTGACCCGAGTTCAATCCCACTATACTAAGAATATTCACAAGATGAAAACACAGCTAGGTCAGGTGTGAAGTCATCAGTGCAGCCAATACTCCCACATCGAGCTAAATATGATAAACAAGCCAGAGGACATCCATTACACTTTGTCAGAATCTTTACCATTGATGTAAATAATACATCGGAAAACTGATGGGCTTTGTGAGTCACAAAAGGGGGTGGAGGTATTTCCATCATTACCACAGCAATAAAAGTCATCATTTGAGAAAGCCGTATTATGTATGTTCTGTAATGCAGGCTTATATCACAAGCAATTCTTAATGACGGCCTTGACGAAGTTGTTTCGTTTACATATATCTTAGTAAAGCTTTTAAACGTTAAAATCCAAGCATGTGCATATTGCAGGCCATTGCTCACTCATAAATATTTGACAGGTTGAAATGAGTGGAATACATCAGCTATAGGAGGGTTGTAGCTGATATACAGCTGACTGTAAACAAGCGCAATGTCTCATAAAAACTAAGGCATGCATATGAGCTGAAGATGAAATGGGAAAAAAAACAGGAGTTGGAAAAAAAGGATTTCTGTAAACCTAATTGACAAGATATAGTATTAATATACGTAGAAGGATTTATGCATTTTAATAACTGATTTACTTATTTTACATAATTATACAGTACAGACCAAAAGTTTGGACACACCTTCTCATTCAAAGAGTTTTCTTTATTTTCATGACTATGAAAATTGTAGAGTCACACTGAAGGCATCAAGGGCTATTTGACCAAGAAGGAGAGTGATGGGGTGCTGCGCCAGATGACCTGGCCTCCACAGTCACCGGACCTGAACCCAATCGAGATGGTTTAGGGGTGAGCTGGACCACGGAGTAAAGGCAACCGGGGGATCAAACCCGGGCCACAGCGATGAGAGCGCCGCATCCTAACCACTAGACCACCAGGGATCCTAGGAAGAGGAAATGCAAGTAATCTTAATAATGTACCTTTACGTAATGTAAATAATGAGTCTATGTTCAGAAAAGGTTTAACTTTTCAAATAAGGATGACCGGAGGTGATTTGATGTATACTTTAAATAGAATTAGAATGAATATTGGGAATATAAGGGAATATCCTATAATAGATAGAAATAATGAATTCTGTATGGTGTCTACATTTTTACTGGACCTTCCGCTGCCAAAAAATACATCCCAAATAGATATTATGGCAGTTGTGAAATCAAAGGAAAACACAGTGCTACAGTATACCCTGATATTATTAGCAAGCTTCGGCAGAACAAACGTTGTCTGGGAGCAAAGGTTACGGTTGTGTTAATGAACTTGAGGTCTGAACGTACTGTGGGGAATTTTTTTCTTTACTGCAGTAGTCACTTGTCAGGCATGTATGACTACTGCACTGTGAAATGCATAGAAGGTAATCAACATTGTATAAATGCTTCTTTGCATATGCATGCATCTTTAATGAAATGCAAATCACAGCTGGCCCACCCGAGCAGCTCTCCTTACTGCAGAAGCCGTCAAAGAAAGGTTATAGATGAAGGAGAACGAATCTTTTGATTTCATGACTTTGACTTGAGTTGTACATTGACCAGTTATTGCACATTCAATAGATTGGACAAGATTAAAAGCTTAGATGCTTCATCAGATGATTTATCACATCACACACTTTATGTGAGGACTAACTCATTTGGACAGTTAAAAAATACACAGAAATAAATTAATTACATTTTAGAAAGGCACCCATCCATGCAGACCCTGTATGTATGCATCCTTATAAATATTTCCCCCTCATAAATTTGTGAACTCCGGCAGTCAGGTGCTATTTCAATCATGCCGCATCCATTCGGAATACAGAGCTTTGGACAGTAATAGCTTGAAAATAACATGAATTATAGATTGTGAGTGTATGGATTTTCATGCAACTGAAATACCCACCATGTAGATGTTGTCATTTCCTATCTGTCGCCAGAGGGGAGAAAGAGTTGTCAAAGACAAACGTAATTTTGTACCTCGCCAGGCTGAAAGTGTTCTGAGGCCAGTCAGTAATCCCACCTCATTCAGTACAGCAGCTGGATTCTGTGGGGGGGACCTCGACAGTGAGAGAGAAGGAGGAAGAGTAAGATACATAACACATGAAAGAAAGGCTCCAGTGCTACCAACCTGAATTGTCCTGTGTGCATGCTGCCAAGATATGAATTAGTTACCAACATTTTTGCAAATGCACCTGTCAAAAATTTAAATACTTACAAAACTTAATAGACGCTTTCAAATATTTTTTCCATCATTAGTAACTGATTTATCCTGGTCAGGGTTTGGTGGATCTAGGAATTAAGTGGAATAATTCATCATGGATGGGATGTTAGTTAATTGCAAGGCATCATGAACACACCTTCACACCTATAGGGGCATCTTGACAGTCATTCTTGCATGGTTTTGGGATGTGATAGAAGACTGGAAAACCCAAATAAAACCCAGGTAAATATACAAATCCTACACAGAAAGTACATCAAGCTCGGGATCAAACAAGTAATACTGAAACTGTGAGAAGGCAACATTATCCACTGCGCTACTGTGCCAACCTTCATTCACACTACTTGCTTCTATTTTCAAAGTCATTAACACTATGAAATAACACATATGGAATTATGTAATGACTAAGAAAAGTGTTAAATCCAAACACTGTTTATGATGAATCTTTGCACACTTTTTGCAGCTTCCTTTAAAAACAATTGTATTTCATTTACAAACGTACAAACTTTTTACAGTGTAGGCAACATGGGCCTCTTATGAACTTTGTAAAAATCAGCCACTTTATCTGTCTAAACGTGATTTATTGTGGTAGCTTTCTGTCTGTAAATAACTTTGGTTTTGGGATAAGGAGGAAAGTGTGTATGTGTGTGTATGTGTGTGTATGTGTGTGTGTTTTACTGGCCCATCTCTCTCAGTTAGTCCTGATTTAGCAAGCTGGAAGCCCATGACTAACAGCTAACAGCTGAGATTTGCTTTCATCCGTGACTGCTACTGAGGAGGTCATTCAGAATTACTTGAGCGAGAGAGTGTTGAGGAACTAAAAAAGCAGTCAGCACAAGATGTGTTTCCTCTGCTTGTCTGCTGGCTAATAAAAATGCTTACATAAAATGAGAGAAATACATGAGAGCAATCAATATTTTATTTAACACTCAGTGCTCTGGCACAGCTGTGCGGGAAGGAGGAATCAAGAAGAGATGAAAAATAGATTGCACAGATCCAGAGCCATGATTTACTGCAATTATGGGATCTGTCAGAGGCTGATGTTTGGACAGTGAGAGAGAAAGAGAGAGAAAGAGATAGAGAGAGAGAGAGAGAGAGAGAGAGAGAGAGAGAGAGAGAGAGAGAGAGATGGGAAGCTAGATTTGGAAAACAAGATTTTCTTGGGCTCTCATTTTTTGAGGTCATGGGTAAACAGGAGACTCACTACTATGCAGCCCTTTGGCTTCAAGCTATAAAACAGAGGGCAAGAAAAAGACAGACAGAAAAAGTGTGAGAGGGAGGGAGACAGGGTGGGAGAGAAAGAGAGAGAGCAAGGGAGAGAAAGAGAGAGAGAGAGGGGAGAGATGAATAAAGGCCCATGAGACAAGTGAGCCACCAGGCCCAGGCATGGGTCCAAGACAAGGCCGTCTACATTCTCCTTCCCTGCTCAATGTTCCATGACAACAAGGTGAGGCGGATGGTGTAGGTTTTGGGTGCAGCTGCTTCCTGGGCTGCAGATCCAGGCATTGAGGACCTGAGGGCCATCTGTCTATATGCTGGCGGAGCTATATGGGAGCCATCTATCAGACTGCAGCCCACAGCTGCTGGTTGGTCAGCTCCACTGCTTTTCACCCAGTGACAAAGGGAACACGTTCTTCACTTTGTGTCATGCAGAATGGCTGATTTGATTAAGTTCCGCACTCTCATTATGCTAGGTATGGGTGTAGAATTTCAATGATAATCCATAATGCATGACCAGTTTTCCCCTTCTTTCTTTCTTTCTTTCTTTCTTTCTTTCTTTCTTTCTTTCTTTCTTTCTTTCTTTCTTTCTTTCTTTCTTTCTTTCTTTCTTTCTTTCAGTGTTGCCATGGCGACATAAATTCAAGGTTACTGCCTCAGATGCATAATTGGATGCGCATTGAGTGCTGAAGAGGTGCCGTTAAAATTCCCCTCGTGAAAGTGGAGCATCAATCATGCTGTCGCAGATTGCAAAGTACTCATAATCAGATGAAATGTCTCACATGGAGACAGGAATGGAGAGATAGAGAGCTTGTCTACACTGGCAAGCTTTAGCGAAAGGAAGTGTTTATCTCTTCCTCCGATTCTCTGATTCACTCCGTCTCTGTTTCTTGGCATAGTAAATCGGCGCTATTTCAGGCCGTCTCATGAGAGTTGTGCAAGCTGTTTCATGCACTTTCTTGTAACTTGCTTTCACTTCGTTTGGCTGCTTTTAAGGCTGTGGTAGGCGAGGAGTGTAGCCTGACTAAGACCCAAAATGATAGGAATCAATTTTCACCAGGGATCAGTGGCCCTGTGCAAGCTACAGGCTCCAGCTCATCAGGCCTATTTTAACACCAGACAAGGGAAGAGATTTCAGTCTCTGTGTCTTCTAAAGCTCTATTGAAAATCACATCATGTTTCTCATGTCTGCTGCTTAGCCCCTCTTTTTTTAGGTGGATGGGGTTGCTAAGGTGAGTAGAATATAAAAGATAAGCTGCTTTTGTGTGTGTTTGTGTGTGTGTGTGTGTGTGTGTGTGTGTGTGTGTGTGTGTGTGGTAGCTGTCAAAGCAGTCATAGCATTAGTCATTAATGTTTTTCCCCTAAACAATTGGAATAAGTTTTTACAATGTAAACTGTTTGCAATGTCTTACCCAAGTTCTTATTCATAATTTTCTTGCTCCTCTGGCCACAATAAACTACGAAAACACATTTACTTTCATTCCATACTACTTATTTCCAGTATATACCTCATCCTGGTCAAGGTTGCAGTGCATCCTGGGTACACTAAGCACTGGGCAAGGTTACAACCCAGCTGGGCCACACAGTTACTCACACTTTAATTCACATCTAGGGACACTAAATACATCACTTATAGTAGTGGTAGGATGCCACGTAAACCAGATCAAACCTACTGTACGCATACACAGAAAGGGAGCTTTGAAACTCAGCATAGAAAGTAAAGCAAGCTTAGTATCAAATTCCTGAAGCCATTGTTTGGTTGTACTAGCCTCAATATGCTATCATTATCATAAATGTAAATAATTCTTATTTATTTATTTTAGTAAGCACTTCAACCTGGTCAGGGTTTCAGTGGGACTAGAAACAATCCTGGGAACACTGGGTGTGAGGCAGAAGAACACCCTGAGCGGAATGCAAAGCCATCACAGATCTTACCACTCACCATACCCACCATAAAACCCACCATTTTTTTTTTAATCAAGCACTTTGCCATTTATTTGCTTACAGTCAGCAGCTTGTGAAATCAAACTGACTAAATAATAAAACTACTATGTAGTACTTTGCTGAACCTTTTGCCGCATACTGAAATGTCATTTGTGCAAAGAGGTGCAGCTTTGGGATATATTAGCTTCATGAGAAACACTCCCACCATCCCAATAACCAATATAGGTTTCATTTCTCAGCCCCTGCTGTGCGTATGAACCAATCTCACCTTATGAAAAACACACAGAAGAGCAGCCTTGCTGATGCCACAAATTACTGAGAATGAATCCACTCTGCTCCAAAACAAGCTGCAAATTAACCTTCAAATATGCATCTGCTATGACTGCATGAATATCTCAGAATAAAAAGGCCAACAGAGGTCTCTGTCCAATAGAGAAGCTGGTTGTTAATAGAATGGCTTTTTTTTTAAAGCAAGACAGACAGGTCTTTTTAAGACCCATTTTTTTTTGTCTGCCACTGTGTTTATCAGGTTGCAGTAAAGGCTACCTCTGAGCCTTTTCCACAAGGCTCCTTAGAGATTTCTTATCAGATTTTAATAGGCTTAGGATACTGTAAAGCTTTCGTTTAATATTAAGGTGTGGATTTTGACATTTTGAATGCTGCCCTTATAGCATTCTAACTTTAGCTGTTGTATGCTTAAAGCTTAGAGTTCCACCAGGATGTCTTTCATCACTTCCTTCTCTTATGCAAGTCCTGCATAACCTTAAAACTTTCTTAAAGCAATAAACATTGCAATTGTCTAGAATAAGCAGGCTGATGCTGTAGCGCTACAATGCCTTAAAAAAAATGTTATGCATCCAGAAAATGTATTATATATTACTGTATTTATTCTATGTCTTCTAAATGCTATATATACTGTATATATTAAAAAAATATTTAAGATTTCTTTGATACTATTTAATATTTAGCATATTATAATATAGCTTTATATACTGTATATATATATATATATATATATATATATATATATATATATATATATATATATATATATATACAGTACAGACCAAAAGTTTGGACACACCTTCTCATTCAAAGAGTTTTCTTTATTTTCATGACTATGAAAATTGTAGAGTCACACTTAAGGCATCAAGGGCTATTTGACCAAGAAGGAGAGTGATGGGGTGCTGCGCCAGATGACCTGGCCTCCACAGTCACCGGACCTGAACCCAATCGAGATGGTTTAGGGGTGAGCTGGACCGCAGAGTGAAGGCAAAAAGGCCAACAAGTGCCAAGCATCTCTCAGGGAACTACTTCAAGACTGTTGGAAGACCATTTCAGGTCACTACCTCTTGAAGCTCATCAAGAGAATGCCAAGAGTGTGCAAAGCAGTAATCAAAGCAAAAGGTGGCTACTTTGAAGAACCTAGAATATGACATTTTTCAGTTGTTTCACACTTTTTTGTTATGTATATAATTCCATATATAATTCCACATGTGTTAATTCATAGTGCCTTCAGTGTGAAACTACAATTTTCATAGTCATGAAAATAAAGAAAACTCTTTGAATGAGAAGGTGTGTCCAAACTTTTGGTCTGTACTGTGTATGTATATATATATATATATATATATATATATATATATATATATATATATATATATATATATATATATATACATACATACTGCACTAAAAGGGCACTGGCTTATGCAACCCCTTATTGCATAAGCCAGTACGCTCTTACGGTGGAAATTGGGCTAAGGTTGGCCAAATGAGGAGAAGGAGAGGGGGAAGATACTAAGACAGCATTGAAAGAGAAAATGCAAAAAAGTGTAGGTTAATGTGGGTGCATTAAATGTTGGTACTATGACTGGTAAAGTGAGAGAGGTAGCTGATAAGATGGAGCAGAGAAAAGTAGGCATATTGTGTGTTCAGGAGACCAAGTGGAAAGGGAGTAATGCCAGGAACATTGGAAGTGGGTTTAAACTGTTCTATCATGGTGTGTGTAGAAAGAGAATTGGAGAAGGTGTAATTTACTGAAGGAGTTCAGTAAAAATGTGCTAAAAGGATGGAAATGGCAGTGGTAAATACGTATTTTAAGAAGGAGGATGATCATAGGGTGACCTATAAGAGTGGAGGAATGTGCACACAGGTAGACTATGTTCTATGCAGGAGATGCAACCTGAAGGAGATTGGAGACTGTAAGGTGTTGGCGGGGGACAGTGTAGCTAGACAGCATCGGATGGTGGTCTGTATAATGGTTTTGGAGGTGAAGAAGAAGAGGAGGAGAGTGAGGACTGAACGAAGAATAAGATGGTGGAAGCTGAAGGAGGAAGAGTGCAGTGTGAGGTTCAGGGAAAAGGTCAGACAGGGGCTCGGTGTTGGTGAAGAGGTGTTGGATGATTGGGTAACTACTGCAGGAGTGATTAGGGTGGCAGCTAGAAAAGTACTTGGTGTGACATTTGGAAATAGAAAGGAAGACAAAGAGACGTGGTGGTGGAATGAGGAAGTGCAGGAGAGCATAAGGAGAAAGAGGTTGGCAAAACAGAAGTGGGATCGACAGAGTGATGAAAAAAGTAGGCAGGAGTACAAGGAGATGTGGCAGCAGGTAAAGAGGGATGAGGCGAAAGCCAAGAAAAAGGCATATGAGGAGCTGTATGAGAAGTTGGACACTAAGGGAGGAGAAAAGGATTTGTACCGATTGGCCAGACAGAGTGACCAAGCTGAGAAGGATGTACTGCAAGTAAGAGCAATAAAGGATGGAGATGGAAATGTGTTGACTAGTGAGGAGAGTGTGTTGAGAAGGTGGAGGGAGTATTTTGAACAGCTGATGAATGAGGAATATCTGAGAGAGTGAAGGTTGGATGATGTGGAGATGGTGAAGCAAGATGTGGATAGGATTAGTAAGGAGGAAGTGAGAGCAGCGATTGAGAGGATGAAGAGTGGAAAGACGGTTGGACCAGATGACATACCGGTAAAAGCGTGGAGATGTTTAGGAGAGATGGCAGTGGAGTTTTTAACCAGATTGTTTAACAAGATTCTGGAAGGTGAGAGGATGCCTGAGGAATGGAGAAGAAGTGTGCTGGTACCGATCTTTAAGCATGAGGGAGATGTGCAGACCTGAAGTAACTACAGGGGAATTAAGTTGATCAGTCACACCATGAAGTTATGGGAAAGAGTAGTGGAAGCCAGGCTGAGAGAAGAGGTGACCATCTGTGAGCAACAGTATGGTATCATGCAGAGGAAGAGCACCACAGATGCCTTATTTGCTTTGAGAATGTTGATGGAGAAGTATGGAGAGGGAAAGAAGGAATTGCATTGTGTATTTGTGGATTTAGAGAAAGCGTACAGCAGAGTGCCAAGAGAGGAGTTGTGGTATTGTATGAGGAAGTCAGGTGTGTCAGAGAAGTATGTGAGGGTGGTGCAGGACATGTATGAGGACAGTGTGACAGCAGTGAAGTGTGCAGTAGGAAAGATGGACTGGTTCAGGGTGAAGGTTAGACTGCATCAAGGATCGGCCCTGAGCCCTTTCCTGCTTGCAGTGGTGATAGACAGGTTGACGGACGAGGTCAGACAGGAGTCTCCCTGTACTTTGATGTTTGCAGATGATATTGTAATTTGTGGTGAGAGTAGGGAGCAGGTTGAGAAGAGCCTGGAGAGGTGGAGGTATGTGCTGGAGAGAAGGGGAATGAAAGTCAGTAGGAGTAAGACAGAGTTCATGTGTGTGAATGAGAGGGAAGGCAGTGGAGTGGTGCGGTTACAGAGAGAAGAGGTGGAGAAGGTGAAGTAGTTCAGGTTCCTGGGGTCAACAGTGCAAAGTAATGGAGAGTGTGTTAGAGAAGTGAAGAAAAGAGTGCAGGCAGGGTGGAGTGGGTGGAGAAGAGTGACAGGAGTGATTTGTGATAGGGTATCTGCACGTATGAAAGGGAAAGTTTATAGGACTGTGGTAAGACCTGCGATGTTGTATGGATTAGAGACAGTAGCATTGAGTAAAAGACAGGAGGCGGAGCTGGAGGTAGCAGAGCTGAAGATGTTAAGGTTTTTGTTGGGAGTGACGAGGATGGACAGGATTAGAAATGAGTTTATTAGAGGGACAGCCTATGTAGGATGTTTTGGTGACAAGGTGAGGGAGGCGAGATTGAGATGGTTTGGACATGTGCAGAGGAGGGACATGAGTTATATTGGTAGAAGAATGCTGAGGATGGAGCCACCAGGTAGGAGGAAAAAGGAAGGCCAAGGAGGAGGTTCATGGATGTGGTGAGGGCAGACATGCAGGTAGTTGGTGTGAAAGAGGCAGATGTAGAGGACAGGGTGGTATGGAGACGGATGATCCGCTGTAGCTAATCCGACCCCTAATAGAAGCAGCCGAAAGAAGAAGAAGAGTTCAGTAAAAGTGTAGTAAAGATAAAGAGCGTTTCTGATAGGGTGATGAACGTTAAACAGGAAGTTGAACGGGTGATGATAAATGTCATCAGTGCTTATGCTCCACAAGTGGGTTGTGAGATGGTGGAGAAGAAAAAATTCTGGAGTGAGTTAGATGAAGTGGTGGAGAGTGCACCTAAAAATGAAAGATTAGTGATTGAGGAGACTTCAGTTGGCATGTTGGTGAAGCGAACAAAGTTCCCTTTCAGGAATTCAAGCTGCATCAACAACACCTTGGGAACGCTTCCATGTTTCCACGCTCTGAATCACGTGTGCAATCAGTCCAACAGAAAAGCGCGGGTGACGTCATGTTCAGAAATCTATAAAAGCACATGCCATGTAGGCGACGATAGCTTCTGTTTGATCAGGAATCAGGAAGCGCTCCGTGTGTGTCTGTGTCTGCCGGAGGAATCATTTAAAGTATTGGTAAGCAGTAAAAGCAAAAAAAAAAAAAAAGAAAGACATTTTTAAAATAAATATTAAGGCAAACAGTCTTACAGGCTGTGTTCCTCCTTGCTTGTGTTTAGCTTGCTTAGGGGCGGAGCATGCTCGGTCAGCTCTTAAGTGAGCTGGCTTCTTCGAGGACGGTGCTTCTTGCACTTCTGGGCCCTAATCCACTAAGGCAAAGCGGCATCTAATGTCATGGGACACGCAATTGGATCCAGCGCTTTCTCCCACTGTTCAGAAGCACGCTTTTTGGCTTTCCGTCTCTCTGGGGAAATCCTTCACGGGAGGGGGAATCCCATGAAGGATTTCCTATTTCTTGCAACTGACATCGATATTTCCATGCCGGGGTCTGCCTTTTTTCACAGACCTGCATACTGAGAAAAAATCCTTATTCGGCCCGTGGTTGTGGTGCGATGCCTCGGGTTGAAGAAACGCTGGCTGGCTGGCTATCTCTTCCCAGGTGCTGCATCGTCTCTTAATGCCCCTCTGAGGACTACCTCGGCTTTGTTGGGCAAGGCTTATACAGCCAAATTTGTGTATCTTGTATTAGAGCAGTTAGGTTATTTTATTACAATTCTCTTACACTGACCCGGATGTTCCAAATGGCACCTCATAACAGAGACCTCTCGGAGGATTTAAAAATTAGAATTTTTGCTCTCCACAAAGATGGCCTAGCCTATAAGAAGATCGGAAAACTGAAACTGAAACTGAGATACAGTACAGTGGCCAGGGTCATACAAAGCTTTTCCAAGTCGCGTTCCACTCGGTAAAGGCCTCACAATGGTCGATCAAATAAGTCCTCGTGCTGTGCGTTAGGTGCAGAAGC